>NC_069504.1:441685642-441918142 GCF_027579735.1 Bombina bombina
ATTCAAAAACAAATCAGTGACCAATATAGCCACCTTTCTTTGCAAGGACACTCAAAAGCCTGCCATCCATGGATTCTGTCAGTGTTTTGATCTGTTCACCATCAACATTGCGTGCAGCAGCAACCACAGCCTCCCAGACACTGTTCAGAGAGGTGTACTGTTTTCCCTCCTTGTAAATCTCACATTTGATGATGGACCACAGGTTCTCAATGGGGTTCAGATCAGGTGAACAAGGAGGCCATGTCATTAGATTTTCTTCTTTTATACCGTTTCTTGCCAGCCACGCTGTGGAGTACTTGGACGCGTGTGATGGAGCATTGTCCTGCATGAAAATCATGTTTTTCTTGAAGGATGCAGACTTCCTCCTGTACCACTGCTTGAAGAAGGTGTCTTCCAGAAACTGGCAGTAGGACTGGGAGTTGAGCTTGACTCCATCCTCAACCCGAAAAGGCCCCACAAGCTCATCTTTGATGATACCAGCCCAAACCAGTACTCCACCTCCACCTTGCTGGCGTCTGAGTCGGACTGGAGCTCTCTGCCCTTTACCAATCCAGCCACGGGCCCATCCATCTGGCCCATCAAGACTCACTCTCATTTCATCAGTCCATAAAACCTTAGAAAAATCAGTCTTGAGATATTTCTTGGCCCAGTCTTGACGTTTCAGCTTGTGTGTCTTGTTCAGTGGTGGTCGTCTTTCAGCCTTTCTTACCTTGGCCATGTCTCTGAGTATTGCACACCTTGTGCTTTTGGGCACTCCAGTGATGTTGCAGCTCTGAAATATGGCCAAACTGGTGGCAAGTGGCATCTTGGCAGCTGCACGCTTGACTTTTCTCAGTTCATGGGCAGTTATGTTGCGCCTTGGTTTTTCCACACGCTTCTTGCGAACCTGTTGACTATTTTGAATGAAACGCTTGATTGTTCGATGATCACGCTTCAGAAGCTTTGCAATTTTAAGAGTGCTGCATCCCTCTGCAAGATATCTCACTATTTTTGACTTTTCTGAGCCTGTCAAGTCCTTCTTTTGACCCATTTTGCCAAAGGAAAGGAAGTTGCCTAATAATTATGCACACCTGATATAGGGTGTTGATGTCATTAGACCACAACCCTTCTCATTACAGAGATGCACATCACCTAATATGCTTAATTGGTAGTAGGCTTTCGAGCCTATAAAGCTTGGAGTAAGACAACATGCATAAAGAGGATGATGTGGTCAAAATACTCATTTGCCTAATAATTCTGCACTCCCTGTATATATATATATATATATATATATATATATATATATATATATATATATATATATACACACACATGTTAAATATGTGTTATATGTTAAATATATGTTAAAGGGACAGTCTAGTCAAAATTATTCATGACTCAGATAGGGCATGCAATTTTAAACAACTTTCCAATTGCCTTTTATCATTAAATTTGCTTTGTTCCCTTGGTAGTCTTTTTGAAAAGCTAAACCTAGCTAGGCTCAAACTGATTTCTAAACCGTTGAAAACCTCCTCCTAGCTCAGAGCAATTTGAAAGTTTTTACAGTTAGACAGTACTAGTTCATGTGTGTCATATAGACAACATTGTAGTCACTGATCTGTATGTCTGTCAAAAGCACTGAGATAAGGGGGCAGTCTGCAGAGGCTTAGATAGAAGCTAATTAAAGAGGTAAAACATATATTAAATATAACAGTGTGGTTATGCAAAACTGGGGGATGGGTAAAAAAAATTTATTGTCTTTCTTTTTAAACAATAAAAATTCTGGTGTAGACTGTCCCTTTAATTACAGTTGTAGTATTAGATAAGTCTTAATTATTTAGTATTATCGTAATAAGATAATGTATCCTCTATAACCGTTAGGGTATTTATAATACTAACTAAATTTGGAAAATAATTAAGTTAGAGAAAAGGAAGTTCCGTGTAGTCTCCAATAAAACCTTTTGATAATTCCACTGTGCAGCTGTCTGTCTGTGCAGTTATTGTATGGGAGATTCAGCATTGTAAGCTCCTGCAAGTGCTTATTTAATTGAGGATTCAATATATTAATTATATATATATATTATATACTCGTATATTGTTCTTGATAAATTTAAAAGAAAAATAAATCAGTGTAAGATGCTTTTCTGTGGCACACATTAAGGTGCACCTGTTCAAACCGTGTTCATGGTAACGAATTACAGGTGGATAGCAGAGCAGCGAATGCAAGAATTACTGTGAAAACAATCCACTGCTTACGACTGATAAGCATGAGAGAAAAACTTCCCAAACGAGCTCTGATCCAACAGGAACCTTATTATTAGAAAACATAAAATAATAATGTAAAATTTTACATTAGAATTTTAAGTAGAAGACAGCAATGAGCACTGTGTAACATTTAACACCACCAGATATATGAGCTGTATACACTAAGCTTAGTAATAACATTTAACAGATGATTATAGCTTCTTTTATAAGAAAGAATTGTGCTGTAGCTTTTGACTAACCCTCAAATTAGCCAGCACCAGGAAACAGAAGACAAACAAGGCAGGATCACATTTGACAAATAGGAAAGACCTTTGCATTTCTGCAAACAAGGAAGACTTAGTGATGACCAATAGGGACCTGCCTTACATCACCAGCAGCATAGGAAAAAAGTAAAACCTGAGCTCTCGTAAAGAAACATTTCTATTGCACTGTCTCAGCTGACAGCCCAAGTGTACAGTATGAGATGGGATGTGACGCTTCCCCGCAGTGGATTGTGGGCATGTACAGACACAGCCTAGTCTTTCCAGTTCATACAGTGCTTCAGATAAGAGAGTAGACATATTGCTGTGAGCTGTACTGTAAGTAATTGACATGCATGTTCTTTTTGCAGATTTAACCTTAATGGGATTTTTAATAGTAAGCCCAAAATAAAGACTAAATTGTCTTTATTGAATGTATCCACTAAGCTGGCCAGGCAATTATTATTCTCAGGTTTATAAACAGCTGGGAAACAGTTTATTCTCAACAATGTATCAATGTTATATCATTTAGTAATTCTTTTTTTTTTACTGCAAATTTTGATAATAATAAAGTAAAAACAGGTTATATTATGTAGCCATTCTACATAGCGCATAGCAAATTGTGAAGTGGTGGTGTCGCTTTGTATGACTTGCAGTTTGGAATTTCTTCCAGTGAATATTTTTTTTTATAAATGATCTGCTAAGCATGCAGGTTTACTGTTTTGCTGCATATAATTGTTAGCCACATAAATAATTACTGTTACATATGGACATTTTGTTTTCATGCATTGATGTGAAAATAGCAATTATTGCATATTGTCTCAATGATTTTTACTTCAGAAATTGAATAGATATGGGGTTTGAATAAGTTTAACCAATATTTTCATGTTTGTGTCTCCAGGAACAAGAAGGGGAGCCACATTTCGGGGTGTAAATCCCTTTTCTTCCGATAGACTTTCCCCAAGCCAGCACTTAACACATGGGCTCTACTCACCAACATAAATACATTGTATGAAACCCTCAGTACACAAATGTGTAATCAGCATGATTGTATACATTAATCATTTTATGCTTTATACAGAGACTTAAAGCTACTCTGCCAATGCCAACTGTATAGGCACAGCTCACCACATACACACAGTCTTAAAAGGAAAGGCACACACAACCCACAGAGCCTTATGTTATCAGCACAATGCTTTTAATGCAGGTAAAAAAACAATGTGTCGTCATCCGGGGGTTGGGGGCTGCGTTCTGAGCTTATCACTTACCAGGACACTAGGCACTATTAGGTGGCCGAGAGTATCAGCATTGCAGGGGGAATCTGGGGATGACCGTGACATGACTACACAAGCTCCTGATTCCCAGAACTGTCAGGCTGCTTAATAGAACTTAAAGTACCAGAAAAGTCAGAATTAAATGTTCATGATTTAGATAGAACATAGATAGATAGAGCAATTAAACTACATGCACCGTCTTAAAGGTATAGATCTTGGTATTCACACACAATGCACAAAGCCTTAAAGGGACAGTAAACACCAAAAATTGTATTGTTTAAAAAGATAGATAATCCCTTTAGTTACCATTCCCCAGTTTTGCATAACCAACACAGTTATATTAATATACATTTTACCTCTGATTATCTTGTATCTAAGCTACTGCAGACTGCCTCATCTCAGGTCTTTTAGCAGACTTGCATTTCAGGCAATTTGTGCTGACTCTTAAATAACTCCACGGGCATGAGCACAATATTATCTATATGGCACACATTAACTAAAGCCCTCTAGCTGTGAACAACTGTCAAATGCATTCAGATAAGAGGTGACCTTTAAGGCTTCAGAAATGAGCATATGAGCCTACCAAGCTGTAGCTTTCAACTAAGAATACCAAGAGAACAAAGCAAATTTTATGATAAAATTAAATGAGAAAGTTGTTTAAAATTACATGCCCTATCTGAATCATAAAAGTTTAATTTGGACTTTACTGTCCCTTTAAATGGATGATCAATCTTCAAGGGACGGGTGGATGTGTCCACACAAAATGCTCACAGCCTTTAAATGGATAACTTATGCCACAAGCACACCATTTTGATGGTACAGGTACACAAACATACATAGCCTTAAAAGAACAGCTCACACCATGCAAAGTCTTTTTAGGGCCAGACATGTAGCTTTAGAAGTATACCCAAATACACACAGTTGTAAAGGGATGCTCAATCTTATAGAGGAAGTCACACAGACAACTCAAAGTACATTCACACAGTCTTAATGGAACAGGTGCACGAACATAAACGCACACAGATCACAACACACAGCCTTAAAGGGACAGCTCACTCTATGCTCACAGTCTTAAAGGGCACAAACGCCCCATAATGCATTGAAATGGACAACTCCCACCACATGCACAGTCTTAAAGAGATACAGTAGATTGCAGTACACAAAAACACACACAGCCTTTAATGGAGAGTGCAGCCCATGCTCAGCTTTAAAGTAACAGGCACACACACACAACTCACACAGTCTTTAAAGTGACAGATCACACCACACACACAAGGCACACTTCTTTAAAGAGGCAGATCACATCCCACACAAACACACAGCCTGAAAGGAACAGCTCACCCTATGCTCACTTTCTTAAAGGGACAGGCACACATACCTTAAAGGGACACTCAAGTCAAAATTAAACTTTCATGATTCAGATAGAGCATGACATTTTAAACAACGTTCCAATTTACTTCCATTAACAAAATGTGCACAGTCTTTTTATATTTATACTTTTTGAGTCACCAGCTCCTACTGGGCATGTGCCAGAATTCATAGAATAAACGTGTATGCATTTGTGATTGACTGATGGCTGTCACATTATGGAGTGGGATTGGAAAATTTGTCATAAAAAAAAATCGACTTCTCATTTGAAATTCAAACTAAGTGCTATTGCATTGTCTTTTTAGCATGCATTTGTTAAATATGCAAATCTACTGTATTTACGGGGCATTGAAAGCGATATCTTCCCCCCATATGCACAGTCTTAAAGAAACAAATTGCAGTACATACAACACACACATACCCAGTCTTAAAGGGACAGACAAGGCAACACACATAGCTTTTGGGGTACACACAATGCACACAGAAGAGACCGATTACTCCATGCTCACATAGTCTTAAAGAGACAGGAACACATACCCCATATAAGCACACAAACACACACACTTAAAGGGACAGCTCACCACATGCTCATACAGTCTTAAAGGGACAAACACACACACAATGTTTAAAATGTACACAGCCTTTAAAGGCACAGCATATACTACATGCACACAGTATTAATGGTACAGGAGCACACACATAGAAGGTATTAAAGAATAGCTCACCCTACAGGCATGAAAATTGTGATCGGGATTGCGCGTTCTCAATATAATGTAAATATGAATATTGAGAAAGCACAATTGCAATCTTAAATAAGTGAAAATGCATGCCTAAGGAAAGAATAGATTTGTTAAATCCTCCTTACAGTTTAAATACATATTGTATATACATACTATACAATCCCTCAGCTCCTAGGAAGTTGTTTTTTTTGTCTTTATTAACAAAGTCTATTACAGACATGACGAATATATATGCATCCCATGGGAGTAACCTATATTTTAATAGGGATACATCACTGTGGGTTTCTAATATTCAAAGCACTATCCTCCCCCTTAGCTATCCATTACAGCTATATCGGTCTCGTCTGCTTTTCAGTGGCGATATTTCCCATTGTGACAAATCTAGTGAGTGTACAGTGCAACTGAATGTGCACAATTTTATTTATTTTATTGTGAATGCACAGTCTATTTTGTGTAAACACGCTTTAAAGCCAGCCCCAACCACCACCTACATCGCAGCTCAGTGGCGATGTCGGAGGACTTTTGCAGAAGTTATGATCCCTATTATACCCTATGGGAGACACATCGACATTCCTCAGCACCATAAGGTTCAGCCCACTTTTTTTTAGAATATATCGACAGACTGACGGACTGTGAGCCTGGCGAATCCAAATAGGCAATTTCTTGTCAGCCTGACAATGTTTTGAATATCAGGGCCACATTCATAACACACACTTTGATATGGAGTATGTAATTTAGCAGGAGGCTTTGGTTAGCCTGTCAGTAGGTCATCTAGCAGATTATCTTTGTAACTGAGCATATGTCTGTGTATCTGGTTCTTTAAGACTGAGTATAGCGGGTATAGCAAGACCTGTCCATTTAAGGCAATGTGTGGTGTGTACAGCAATCTATCCCTTTAAGACTATGGGGCTGATTTATCATAGTGCGAGCAGACGTGATCCGCTGTAGTGGATCATGTCCGCCGCACATCGATAAATGCAGACAGCAAACACTATTATTATTATTATTATTATTGCACAAGCATTTCTAGTGAAATGCTTTTGTAATGCCGCCCCCTGCACATTCGCGGCCAATTGGCCACTAGCATGTGGTGTCAACCCAATCGTATCCGATCAGACATTTTGCTGTCCGCCGCGTCAGAGGTGGAGGACGAGTTAATGTATAGTGGGATCTGTCCCTTTCAAAACTGTGCAAGGCTTTTGGATCTGCCCCTTTAAAACTATGAGCATGGGGTGATCTATCTCTTAAGGGATGCATGTACTGTGTGTTTCTGCATCTGTATTTTTAAGACTGTGTGTGATGAAAGTTGTCTCTTTATAGGCTGTTGTGTTGTGTATGCACCTCTTAAAACTCAGCACTCAGTATTTTAATATAATCTGGTTGGATATTTAAATCACCGTATAAACAGTAGTGAAATATTAATAATTAATTATAATGTTTCTTATCAGTAATGGATGGCAGCTTTATTCTCCTCACTGCCATGTACAAGGCTTGCACTGCATTATATATCTACATCAGATAAGCACATTGATAAACATGCAGAAGTTGCATTTCTACAAATGTTTGAAGTGATTAAAAAAATGACAAGAGATGTTATTTACTAATTAAAGTAAGATTTGCAATATCATGGTGATTATTAACCCAGGATGTTAAATTACCAGCATCATATTTCAAGGTTGTGTCAAGAAAGCAATTGCAGGTTTGTGAGGGCAGCTGTAGCCTAGCAACATGTGCATTTAGGGAGTGGTCTTTCTAGCTGAGTTCATTGATAGAACACACATGGTAATCATGTTATGGTAACAGCACCAGAGACTGAGGAATGTGGAAATATGACAAATGAGCTAAATACCTTTTTATGAGGTGGTCAGATAAGTGCAGTTAATTTTTAAACACGCTTAGAATGATTTAATTATTAATTTTAATTCAATTATTTTTATATAAAGTTTATTAAAAGCCCTAGGTTGTCCTTTCACTTCTGAACCTTTTTTTGCTGTAGCTGATATAACTTGGTAGCAACTTCTGCTTCTGACATTTCAAATGAAAAACAGACCTCATCCTATTTTGTTTTTAAGGTAGGGCTGCTAAAATGTCAGAGCCCAGATCCCCCAGGAATCACATAGCGTAGATGATTAGCGTTTCAGGGGCAATTATCTGCTCTCTAGAGAAGCATTGGACACGTTTTTTACAGGATATCCTTATATGGCACTCAACTACCATTTAGTAGAATATGAGGCCATACAGTTTAAGTCATCCTCTTTGTAAAATTCTCCTGTTATTTTTTTTTTTGTTTTCAAAAGAGCTTTATTATAGGATATAAACTCAATACACGTTATAGTAAAAAAAACAAACTTAGTATGAGACATCATGTCGGGTACAAGAAAACAGTAAAAACTGAAAATTGAGATTAGAATATTCAGGAATGTCCTCTTCAAGGAATTATATAATAAAGAGTTCACTGAGTTCTTTTTGTCAATGTCCATACTTGAATTGTTCCATGGTATCTTATAAAGACAACATAAAATGGGTATCTAACAAGAGGTTTGAGATTTAACATATTACTATATATATCTCTGGCAGGAATGTTATATTTAAGGGTATTGAAGTCATACCATCAGAAAAATGCTATTTCTAACCTAAAATAGGTAAAGCTCAAAACTTAACTATCAGCCATTCCAACTGTTGAAAGGATATAAGGGGGGAGGGGAGAAGAGGGGGGGGGGGTCCAATTGGGATAATGAGTGGTAATCCTATTGTCTGTTTAGGGTTGAGAAGTATGTGAATGATGTTGTGAAATAGAGGTAAGCAGCCATTTTTGAAGTAAGAGTATTCCTCTACTGAGAGGAGTTCAGATGTATTTAGTAACCAGTCTTGCAATGTGGGCACAGCTGTGGACTTCCACCTGCAGTTAATAAGTAGCCTGGCACTATTAAGGCAGTATTGCAGGCATTTCCATCGAATTTTGCATATTTTACCTGGGTTAAGGCTAAGAAGGGCCGTAAGAGGAGACAGACTAAACCGGTCCCCCATGATAACTTTCAAGTGTGCGGTGACCGCCTCCCAGAAGGGAAGCAGTTTCGGGCAATGCCACCAGATGTGTGCTAGTGTACCAGGAGACCCACATCCCCTCCAGCATGTCACATTAGTGCTTGGATATAAGTATTTAAGTCTGACTGGAGTAAGATACGATCAAAACAGAATTTTATGGTTCATCTCTAGAATCCTAGGAGAGGTTGAGGATTTAGAGGAATGGTAGCAGATATTTTCCCATTGTTCTTTGAATATAGGGAGGCCCAGATCGGATTGCCAATTAGAGTCATAAGAGGAGGGAGGCAGTGTGAGGCTGTTATCTAGCATCTTTTTTACTATTGATAAGGATGCTCTGGGTACTGTCCCTTAATAGCAGAGACGCTCGAAATGAGTCAACTCTCTCAGAAGCTCATGTTTATGGGGTGAGGATCCCAGTAGATGTGTTAATTGGGCATACTTTAACCACCGGGAGAAAACTCCCCCTGCAGTGTCAGTAAGCTGTGGTCTCGACATCAGGTTTCCCCCCTCGGTCAAACATTTAAACGGGATTGTCTGGTTTACGTCCAGCTGGCCTGGTTCTGTTGGGATTATCCCTCTACTGAAATCTGCATTAATTGGCACAGGGGTCATGGGCGAAACAAACAATGAAATTCCCTTAACCTTAGCCCGCACCTTGTCCCATGTTTGAAAGATGTGTGAATATAGTTGTGATGATCTAGCGTAAACGGGTCTACATTTATGGTTAATCCAAAATAGTGGGCCTATAGTGGGGGAGCCTAGTAAGTGGGAGTCTATAGAAGCCCAGGCCTTGGTGGGAGCGTGTTCATGCCATTCCCAGACTCTCTGTAGTGTCACTGCTTTGTAGTATTGGGAGATCAATGGGGCCCCTAGCCCTCCCGCACCCAGTGGTTTTATAAGGACTTTCTTGCTTATACAGGGTTTAACATTACCCCAAATAAAAGAATTGATTACCGACTGGATTTGGGTTAGGTATGATGTGGGTAAATGTATTGGAGCAGCATGGAGGACATATAAGATCTGAGGGAGGATGGTCATCTTGACCGACTGAATCCTACCCCACCAGGAGATAGGTCTGGCCTGCCAAGTATCGAAGTCTCTCAAGTTTATGCAAAATGGGCAAATAGTTGTATTTGAATACTTTATTGACAGTTGGGGCAAGGTTAATACCTAAGTATTTAATTTTATCTTGTAGTAATCTGTATTGACATTGGGCTCTAAGGGCTTCAAAGTCTCCTCTCCGCATATTAATGTTGAGAACTTCTGATTTTTGGGCATTGATCAGGAAATTGGAGTGACTGCCAAATCTATTGAATTCACCTAGCAAGTGAGGCAGGGATTCAGATGGCTGAGTGAGCAGGGTAAGGACGTCGTCGGCGTGGAGAGTAAGTTTATATGAGTTGGGACCTAATCTCAATCCCATAATGTGGGGATTATTTCTTATGTGCGACGCTAGTACTTCAATCAAGATAGCAAAAAGCAGAGGAGACAGAGGGCACCCCTGTCTCGTGCCGTTTTGTATATTGAAGCTATCAGATAGGGTCCCATTTACCCCTACCCTTGCGGTGGGGTAGGAATATAAACTAAAGATCCTTTGGGTCATAACTGAGCCGAAGCCAAATGCCCCCAAACTATGTTTTAGGAAATTCCAGTCCATCCGATCAAACGCCTTTTCAGCATCTGTAGATATTAGGATAGAAGGTATGTCTGACCAGCTGGACTGTTCAATCAAATGTAGGACTCGAATAGTATTATCTTGCGCTTCTCTTTTTGGTATAAAACCCGTTTGATCAACGTTGATGATTTGGGGAAAAATTAGGTTCATTCGAGTTGCCAATATCTTAGCGTAGAGTTTTAGGTCAGTATTCAACAAGGAGATTGGTCTGTAGTTACCTACCAGAGTGGGATCTTTACCGGGCTTAGCTATTACAGAAATGTGAGCCTCGAGAGATTTTGGACCACGTCTCGCCTTTGTCTATGGATTGAAACAGTAGTGTGAGGTGTGGGGATAATAAGTTCCTGAATTGCTTATAGTACAGATTAGAGAATCCGTCTGGGCTTTTATGAGAGGGTAAGGATTTTATAGCTGCCAATACCTCTTGGTGTGTTATTGGTCTATCTAGTGTCTCTGCTAGGTCACTAGGTATTTTAGGGAGCAAGGCCTCCACGATATACTGTTCCGTGGCTGAGGGAGTACTTGCTAGGTGTGGTAATGTTAGGTTATAAAGATTACTATAATATTTTTTAAATTTATGCGCCATCGATAGACTGCCTACCGCTAAATCCCCGGAGTTATCTAGTATTTTATGTACATAGGAATTGGGTTTGCGTTCTTTAAGTGTTCTAGCCAAAGACGGGCCTATTTTATTTGATCTAGCTAGATGTAGTTTCTTAAGGTATAGAGCCCTTCTCTTGTGTTATTTTAAAGCAAAAATAGAGGCATATAAGAATCTATATCCTTTTAACCAGAGCTGCAGGTGGTGGTGGTGTTGTTGTTGTTATTATCCGTTATTTTTATAGCGCCAACAGATTCTGCAGCGCTATAAACATAGGCGATATACAAGGAAACATAGGGATCAAATGAGTAGAGGGCCCTGCCAAGAGTTGCACTGTTGTAGTCAGCTCTTAAGAAGGTGATCTGCAAATAGCTGGGCCCATAGACTTACATGCTAAGGGGGTTCAAGGGGATAGCAATGGAGGAGAGGAACTCGTATAAAGAGAGGGTTAGTGTAAGTTGTATGCATCCCTGAACAGAGTCTTTAGGTAGCGCTTGAAGTTTTCAAAACTAGGAGAGAGTCTTGTGGAGAGTTCCACAAGATGGGAGCCAGTCTGGATAAGTCCTGTAAACGGGAATGTGTGGTGGTACCAAGATAGGAGGAGGTCATGAGCAGAGTGAAGGGGATGGGATGGAGAGTATCTGGAGACAAGGTCTGAGATATAGGGAGGAGCAGTACAGTTGAGGGCTTTGTATGTCAGAGTGAGAATTTTGTGTTTAATCTTGGAGGCAAGAGGAAGCCATTGAAGGGATTGGCAGAGAGGTGCAGTAGATGATGAGCGACGTGAAAGGAAGATGAGCCTCACAGAGGCATTCATTATGGATTGTATGGGGGCTAGGCGGCAGCTAGGGAGACCAGAGATGACAGAATTGCAGTAGTCGAGGCGGGAAAGGATGAGAGAATGGATTAAAATCTTAGTTGTGTATTGTGTAAGGAAATGTCTAATTTTAGAGATGTTTTTAAGATGGAAGTAGCAGGATTTAGCCAAGAACTGAATGTGAAAAAAGATCTGAGTCAAATGTGAACACCAAAACATCGGGCATGCAGGGTAGGGGTAATGGAGTTGTTGAGAGTTATAGAGAGATTGGGGGTCGATATTTTGGAAGAAGGGGGAAAAATAAGGAGCTCAGTTTTGGAGAGATTTAGCTTGAGGTAGTGAGAGTTCATCCAGGAAGAGATGTGACAAAAACAGTTAGTGTATGGGTTAGTAAGGAAGGAGATAGGTCTGGTGCAGAGAAGTAGATTTGGGTGTCATCTGCATACTTTATTAGGGAACTTAATGATGATGTATAGATTGAGAAGAGGACCAAGGACAGAGCCTTGCGGTACCCCAACAGAAAGTGGTGACTGGGCAGAGAAAGCCCCATAGAAGGCTATACTAAAAGTATGGTTATATATATTTTATAACGATCCTTCACTGATCAGCACTTCACCAAGCTTGCATTATCATCCATGTGTGTGGGAAAACCAGGGCTCGACTTCTTCCACAACAGGTATCCACGAAGCAGGCACACTCGGTATCAATATAACATAGCCTTTATTGTTACAACACTTAAAGCGACATTCAAGCCAAATTAGAATACACATGGATACATTTCAGATTTGAATAGAAGCATTTTTGTAATATACATGTATTAGCAAAAATGCTTATAATAAAAGCTATAGCTGTTTCAAATGTGTATCTAAGTATGCAACATGCACCAGAATTTTAAATACAGCACTTGCTCAGAGAGCCTAAGGTGCTTGCACCATCTGGTAATGACTCAATTTGTGAATTGCTGACATGATACAAGCCCCACTGGCACTCTGAGCAGCTGCAGCACTTAAAATGCTGGTGCACTGAGAATATCTAATTATGCTTCACATGCACGTGCATAGAAAAATGTTAACAACACTAAAAAAGTTATAACTTTTTCGCATTTTTGCAAATACATGTATATTGGAAATATGTTTCTATTCTAAGATGCAATTCATCTATGTGCATTTAAATTTTCACCGGAATGTCCCTTTAAAAATGCCTTATGCATAGTGGGAAAAAATTATAGATTTATCTTACTAGAGCGGTAACAAGAGGGTGTGCATTATATATTTATATACACACTACTCAAACCTGTATAAGGCTAATGGTGCAGACCCATAAAAATACTTTAAATGAAAAATACAGAGGGAGAGAGTGGAATGATTTAAATTTCATCATACCAAGGGAAAGACAGGGAATACAGCACCCTTAAAAATATTTATCAACCAGCTCAATTGAATTCAATATCAAAAAGGTTTATTCAAGTATCAAAAAGTTGAAGATCCACAGTCTTAAAAAAGGCAAAACCAATTCTCCACCAAACCTGTATCACATGTACAAATACAATCACAACAGGCATACATACATACAGAACTAGGACCGGTCAAAGTGAACACATAGCGCTAAGATAACTGCATACAAACATAAAGATAATGTAAACAAGATGGATTGCTTTCCAACTACACCCTTGCTGCACACAGAACCCCCCAGATAAAGCCAGGGAGGTATAGCCTGGGCAGGTACACAAGATGGGATCTAAGTTGTCAGAAAAACCACCCTGTAATGCAAAGCATATAAAGTGCAAGGCAAGAAAAGCATGCATAAATTAGCCAAGCAAAGAGGCATGTGTAGCAACTCAGAGGTTAATGTAAGCAGTTCAATGTGGTTGTTAAAAGAGTAAAGTGCATAAGTGTCCAGATTGTAGACATGTGCCCATCGGAAAATTTCGTTTAGTTTCATATAGATTCTGTATTTTTGTTTTGTTTTGAATGCATTCAGATTCATTCAATATAGCAGTAATTCGTTTCGGATGCATTTGGATTGATTCAATATCGGATGCATTCGGAAGTTCGATATGCTCGGATTCATTCATTATGTTATGTTACGTTGATTCAGATGGTTCCAACCAACACAAAAGGAATTATTTCACTGTTCTATCTCAGTATATTTAATTCTAATATATCTCTATTCGTGTTTTTTTTTTTTAATAATAAATATGGAACAGCAAAGGAATTGTGATTAGTCCAGAAAGTCGCCATGGCCATTCGAATAAAACAAATGAATCCAAATTCATTCAGATTTTTCGTTACAAATTCATTCGGATTAGTTTAGTTTTGTTACTAGAGTAATTCGGAAATTTGGATACATTCGAATATCCGAATCACTTGAATTTTCGTCCGAATTTCGATTCGGAACAAAACAAATTGCACATGTCTACCAGTTAGCATAGGTCAGGCGAATACCAACGGCCAATAGTTCACAGTACAGTAAAACATAGAAGCCTATAGCTCAAAATCTGTAACGTATACAGTTGTAGACAAAACCACTTGGCTATAAAGTCGGAGCCGTCAGAGTATAGTAGCAAGTATATCTATATCCAGTTTCCAAATAATTTCAAGGATATATACTGTACTTTCCCTTCATCATGACAGTCACTCACGGCTTTTCCTTGTATCCTGCCAGAGGGTTTAGGATGATCTTATGGCAATTGTACCACATCCGCTCTCATATTTTGAAAGCTGCTTAGCATTCAATAATACATGTTGGAAGCCAGTGTCCACATAACTTGAGCAGGTCAGCCAAAACCTCATGTGAGCTGGTTAGCCAATGCCGACGCTCATTTCACCCCCTTGTCAACTGGTAAGACGGGGCTTTGTCAGGGCGTAATTTTTCACTTAGAACGTTCTTTCTTTTGCACAGGCGCTCACTCCACCTCTTCTAGAAGGTAAAAGTATACATTCTTGTATCTTGGATGGCAACATTGTGCCTAGATTTAATAGCAAGTCCCATCTTGGTAGGTTGTAATATGCATGCACATTCAAAAACTATAGATAGACAATTTATCAAGAAATCATATACATTATTTACATTATTTACAATTTTACAAGATACAGGTTGTAGAGACTATTACCCTTTAAGTGTCAGGTATGCGTTATTCTCATGTTTACAAAAACACGCCATATCAAGTTTTTCATTCATTCCTTTGGGGAAAATGGTAGAGAGGATGGATATCCATCTGCATTCTTTTCTCAGAAAGTCTTTGTCATTGTCACCTCCTCTACCATTTGTTATCCACTTGGCTATGCCTATAAATCGTAGAGAGTCAGGATTGCTTACGTGAAACTGCTCAAAGTGTTTTGCTATACTACTAGTCTGGGCCTTATACTTTGTCATCACTTTGTTCAGTAATTCTGTCTTTTATGACTCTTTTTGTCTTACCAACATAAAAGCTGAGGCATGATCATGAAAGGAGATAAACCACACCTTCTTTACAATTAACAAAGTGTTTGAGTTTATACACCTTACCCTCTTTAGTGACAAACTCTTTTGTCTTAACCATAAATTTGCAGGCTGCAAAACTTCCACAAGGAAAGTTTCCTACCACTCTGTGATTGGAAAGCCAATTCTTTTCAGGTGGTTTTGACATAAACGGTCTCCTAACCAATTTGTCCCGCAGACTTGGGGCTCTTCTTGCGGTAAGGCTAGGATGTTCCCCAACTTCATGGGCCACATTCTCATCACTCAATAGCACTTTCCAATTCTTTTTCAATATATCTTTTATGCCATTCTAATGGCAATTATATTTTGTTATTAGACGAACATTGGAGGTTGATTTTTTTTTTTTCTCTATCTATATGTCTTGCTATATTTCTAGCATCTGTGACATTTCTTTTGGAGTATCCCCTCTCTAGGAATCTTTCTTTCATGTGTGCTGCATGTCTTTCATATTTTTCCTTAGAGGAACAGTTTCTGCAAAGTCTCGGATCCTTTTCTTAAGGTAGGCTGGATGGTGACTAGAAGCCAGGAGGAGACTGTTGGTCGCAGTATATTTCTGATAGTTTTCTGTTACTGGAGTATCCCTTTCCAGCCTTACTTTTACATCAAGGAATGCTTGTTCCTGCTTGCTATACTGTAAGATTAACATTATGTTTTTATCATTTTTATTGAAATCAGACAAAAAGTCTTTTAGATTTTCCACAGAGCCTCCCCAAATCAGAAAGACATTGTCCACATAGAAAAGCCATAGGTGGATGTGTTTTTCAAATAATTCATTTTGGTACACATTGCTCATCTCCCAAGTGCCCAAGTGGAAATATGCAAAGGTAGGGGCGCAAGTTGTACCCGTGGCCATTCCTCTTAACTGTTTATAGGGGTTTTTCCATCAAACATAAACACATTGTTTGTAAGTACGAAGGACAACTGTGTGGTTTTTATACATATTGCCCCTAGTCATTAAAAAATGTTCACATGCTCTTATGCCCACATCATGATGGATTACCTGATAAATTTATTTCTCTTGTGGTGTATCCAGTCCACGGATTCATCCATTACTTGTGGGATATTCTCCTTCCCAACAGGAAGCTGCAAGAGGATCACCCACAGCAGAGCTGTCTATATAGCTCCTCCCCTAACTGCCACCTCCAGTCATTCGACCGAAGACAAGCAAGAGAAAGGAGAAACTATAGGGTGCAGTGGTGACTGTAGTTTAAAAATAAAAAATACCTGCCTTAAAATGACAGGGCGGGCTGTGGACTGGATACACCACAAGAGAAATACATTTTTTTTTTTTTTTAAATTCTTTATTTATTCTGTGAAGAGACATAACATAAATCCAAACAAAAGAAGAAGAAAACATTCCCCTATTTCCGGGGAGTCAGAAATCATCAGAAAGAACATAACATATAATATGGTTATAGAATATCAAACTAGCATTGAGTAATCAATTAGTCTTACATCAACATGACATATCTCTCACAGTTTTTTAATTTTTCCCCCCTTTTCCCCCCCTCCTCCATTTTGCAACCTAATACTCGGCCAGCCGGCTATCCCTTCTCCCCCAGGGTGTCAGTCCCCCCCCCGCCTGGTTCACATCTCACCTTCCACTAAGGAAGCAATATCTCTCTATTTACTGTTTTGCAAAATCTACCTTCCATTCTCCTCGCAACTGAGCTTCCAACAGATATTCAGAATTGCGTATGGGGTATAGAATTCTCGCCAATTGTGAGGCATGCAGTGAGTGTAAATAAGTGTCCCATTTTCTCATAAAACGTGCCGTGCGATTTGCCATATCTCCCATAGTGTCTACCTGTTCGTGTATCAGCTGTGTATGTATCTCATTTTTTAACTGCGATAGGGTTGGGGCGCGTCTATCTATCCAGTACCTCAGAATTATTTTTCTTGCTTGGAGAATGAAATTGTGCAGAAAAGCTGTCTTGCTTCTGGGAAGCTCAGGTGTATCTAGGAATATTACCATTTGCGGTGTAAGCGTTGCCACTTTGTATGTTTAGGGAACGTAACCAAAAACAAATCATCCCCCAGAACTTCGTCAGTCTGGGGCACTCCCATAGCATATGCAACAAGGTTGCCTGTGCCTTAGAGCATTTCGGACAATTCCCCATGTTATCCCTTTCCCATTTTCTGTATTGGTTAGGAGTCACGTTGGCTGACTGCAGGATTTTTGTGTGAGATTCTCTAATGTTCATCGCCAGGGTGGCCTTCCGAACATTTTCAATGCTACTTTGAATCTGTGCTTTGGCAATAGGAGCATTCAGAATCCCTGTCCATTTTTCCCCCAGATATTCCAAGGTGTGTTCGTTATTAGGGGCCAACAATGTCTTGTATATTGGAGAGATGGAAGTGCAACCCTGAGAGTATATACTGCAGAGTTGGTGAACACCACTGTTAGTTTCAGGGAAATTCTCTGAGTTAACCAACTCCAAGGCGTAGTGCCTAGCCTGTAGGTAGGCGAAATGATGTGTGCGTGGCAAATTGTAGGTCGTTTGGAGCTGTGAGAAAGTACGTATAGTTTTGCCAGTACCCTCTAACATCTTGGACACTCTGTCCAGTCCCAAGGACTTCCAGGTCTTGAATGCCTGCGTGGTTATACGTGGCATGAAAAGTGGATTCCCCTGCAAGGGTATGTACTTCGAGATTTCATGGCTACATTTTAACCTACTGCACAGTTTTCTCCAAGCCTGTAGAGGCTGCGACAAGAGGGGATAGTGTATCAATAACTTGTCTAGCTTATCAGCCTTTAGATGTGGGAGAGCGGAAAGCGACCATGGCTGGACCACATACCGCTCTAGTTCTGGGATTGTGAAATGACTATTTCCCGTTAGCCAGTCAAGGACGTATTTCGCCTGTGCTGCCCAACAGTATAGCTCAACATTTGGGACCGCCATACCTCCGAGGGAACTGTGCTCATCATTCAATCCTGTGTTTTTTCCTAGCCCAAATGAAGGACAAGAAGAGTGACTTCCAGTAAAGCAAGTCCTTCTTGTGTATAAGTAATGGCAACATCTGCATTACGTAGAGCAACTTGGGAAATAAAACCATTTTGATGAGGGCTATCCTGCCTGAAACAGTCAATGGTAGTCCCATCCAGTGCTTGGTCAGATCCGAGGCCCCTTTTTTCAGGGGTGCGTAATTTATATCATACCAGTTCGCCGGATTTCTCGAGAGTTTAACTCCTAGATATTTAAAGATAGTCCCCGCTACTCGAAAGTCATAGTGGAGGTCAGGTATATCGTTAGCATAAGATAACCATATTAGCTCCGTTTTATCAGTGTTGACTTTATAACCAGAGATAAGGCCAAAGTCTTTAATAATATCCATTAATAGTGAGATATTTAGTCTGGGGTCTTGGATGTACAATACCATGTCATCCGCAAAAAGTGACAAATGTAATGTCTTGTCTCCTATTTTGAGGCCTTTTGTAGTATGCCTGATCTTTACGGCAAGATTCTCTAACGCCAGGTCAAACAAGAGAGGCGAGAGCGGGCACCCCTGCCTCGTTACTTTACTCAAGGCAAATGGTTGGGATGGCATTCCGTTCACCAATATCGCAGCCTGGGGGCTAGTATACATTGCTTTTAATGCTCTTGCAAAGTTCCCGGTTATCCCGAATCGTTCTAGAGTATAGAACAAGTGACTCCATAGGACCTTATCAAAGGCCTTCTCCGCGTCTACTAGCAGTGCACATGCTTCATCCCGTTGTGGTACTCGATTTTTACTTGCTCTGTCCCAATAATGGGTGAGCAAGAATTGCAGGGTGCGCACATTGACTACCGAAGATCTACCTTTCACGAATCCCGTTTGATTTTCATGTATGAGGTTAGGGAGTACTATCGCTAGCCTATCTGCTAGAATTTTCGTGAACAATTTATAATCCAAATTCATTAGTGAAATTGGGCGATAAGATTCAGGGGCTAAGCAGTCTCTATCTGGTTTGAGAATCAAACTGATATTTGCTTCTGTGAACCTCTGCGACAAGTTGGCTTTGCCTTGCAGAATACCGTTAAACAACCTGGCCAATGGACCAGCTATTTCTTGCCCAAGTATCTTATAGAACTCCCCAGGTAGGCTGTCAGGACCCGGGGCTTTGTCCAGAGGAAGCTTCCCTATAGAGGCAAATACCTCACTTAGGGCTATGCTTGCGCTTAGCGCTTGCTGTTGGGGTTCCGTTAATGTGGCCAGAGGAATGTCTCTCCAAAAATTTTCCCGAATGTTTGTGTCTACCTCCCGCATGGTGTATAGTTTTGAATATAATTGCGTAAATACCCTCTGTATTCCTGCTGTGTCGGTATAAACCATGTCATTGTGTTTAATAGCCGGTATTGTGTTACTGCCTCTATTTAGTTTGGTCAGTCTAGCCAGCATCTTTCCTGTTTTATTGCCATAGCGGTAATACCTGGCCTGCAGCCTTGTGGCATCCCTTGCTGTGTTTTGAGTTAGGTATGTGTCCCTGTGTGCTTTGGTGTCTTGATATTTGAGTCTGTTCGCTGCCGTAGGGTTACGTAAGTATCTATTTCTGGCATTTAAAAGTTGTTTAAGCAACAACTCTTCCCTTACCTGCTTTTTCTTTTTGAAATTTATGACATAAGTCATCGTAGAGCCTCTCAGCACTGCCTTAGCTGCCTCCCAGAACAGTACCAAATTGTTCCTATGTCCCTGATTTGTTTCAGCATACGCTAGCCACTGCCACTGCTTCCTAAAGTTGTCATCATGCAACAGATACTTAGGGAATAACCATCTGGTACTGAAAGGTCTAACTGCCCCTAGTTGTAGCTTTAATGTGATTGGGGCATGATCTGAGAGAACTGGGTCATCTATTCCCGCGTCCCTGACCCTGGAGTTCATGGACCCGGAAATAAAAAAATAATCAATGCGTGATAGAGTGTCTTTTGCCGGAGTGGCACACGTAAAACTCTTAACCTCCGGGTTCCTATCCCTCCAGATGTCAGTGAGGAGAAGAGCATTTTGGAACCTGCGAAGCAGATTTGTGTCTCTCCTAGCGTTGAGATTTGTGTTGCGAGCTAACTGTGAGTGCAGCGGATTATGAAATCTGTCGGCAGGGGTCTGCGGTGCGATATTGTAATCCCCACCTAGGACTATTGGGACATCTGCAATTTTCAGTAATTGTACTCTAAGTTCACTCCAGAAGGCTGATTTATGTGTGTGGGGTCCATAAACCCCGCCTAAAAGCATTGGAGTTCCGTCAACTGTGAGCTTGAGTAAAATATATCGTCCCTGGGGATCTAACACGGTGTGGGTTATGTTGTAATCTAGAATCTTGCGGAAGAGGATCGCTACCCCCCTAGCTCTGCTGCTATCATATTTAGTATAGATAATCTCACCTACCCATCCCTGTTTCAACTTTTGGTGCTCTATGGGTTTCAGATGAGTTTCTTAAAGGATCACTATGTCTGCCTTTCTAGATTTCAGGTACTTCAATATAGTCTTTCTTTTCAACGGGGATGTGATTCCCCCCACGTTCCATGAGATAATATGTAGCCCCATCCTCAAGAATAGTATAAGGAGGGGATCCCTATGAGACGACCATTATATTAGAGACTACTACAATATACTGGCCCAATGCTACCTGTGAGCAATGTTTCAAATGTTTGTGTGTGCGTTCTCTTTCACTACTTACGGTTCTGACACCCTGGGGTCCTCTCCCTTTAGGAACAACAAGGATTTGAGTTATGCCGAGTCTCTAACAGCCATAGAAAATAAAAAATGAATAATAATTATTGGCAGTCAGAATTAAGGTGCAGTGCGTATTTTAGGAGATCGATATCACACAGTTGAGAGAAAAAGAAATAAGGGAAAAAACAGTTGAACAATACAGTAACAGTGAACAATGAAGTAATGCAATAATAAAATAGAACAAGCAATCAGTAATGAACCCCCCTATATTTCAAAAAAGGATATGAGATGATGTCCTGGGCTAGGTTTACAGACATCGTGTTTCAGATATGTCCTCAGCCTCCATTCCTCTATCATGTCCCTGCAAACAAGATTAATAACCTCCAACAAATATAGCGAAGGATCATGGATCCCACGCAGTTCATATTGCACAGAAAGTGTTACTGTGGCTTCAAGGAACCTCTTCCTCCTCTATTCCATCTGCTTCATTTTGATCCATGCTGCATGGGTTTCGTGAGGTCATGAAAGCACGCAGCTGCTTGGTAGATTCAAAAAATGTCGGACCCTGAGGGGTCTGTAGCTTGAGTCTTGCTGGGTACAAGAGGTACACTGATTTCACCTTTTTCCAAAAGTTCCCTACAATAGGGAGAAAATTCTCTGCGCTTCCTTGCCACTTCGGCCGAGTAATCTTGAAACAGGTGTATCCTGGATCCTTCATAGACTAGTTCCTTTGTTTGTCTGTAGGCTTTAAGGATAAGTGCTTTGTCCTTGAAGTTGAGATATTTGATCATCAATTGTCTAGATAAGGTTTTCTGTCCACTGTTGGGTGGTAAAGGACCCACCCAGTGTGCTCTTTCTGCAACACATGGGATATCAGAGTCAGCCATACCCAGAAGTTTCGGGAGCTCTTTTTCTGCGAATTCCATTAGCGCAGAACCTGGAACCGTTTCAGATAGCCCCACCACACGGATGTTGTTCCGCCAGGATCTGTTTTCCAGATCCTCTATTTTAGACATTAGAGCTTTATTTTGACGTTGAAGCTGCGTGATGTCTAGCGCTGATTCCCTCTGCTGCACCTCTGCGTCTGCTACCTTTTGCTCTACTGTGTTTAGTCGTGTAGAAAAGATCTTAAAATCTGAGGACAAGGTGTCTAGTCCCGTCTGTAATTGCTCAATTTTTGGTAGGAATAAAGCAGACAGCTGTGAGACTATTGGGTGGGTGTCTTGTGGCAAAGGATCAGAGAGCTCCATCGCCGCCGCTGGCGGTGTGTGCACTTCAGCTTGGCTTTTTTGCCGTCTTTTGTGCTGGCGTTGCTTGGACATGTTATCAGTTCTTTTATTATAGGGAGTGTAATATTTTTGCATACAGACAAAAGGTGTACCAGTGTCAGGACCAGCACCACTTCTTAAGATCTTATTGTCTGCAAGGATCAAGTCAGGACAATAGATAGCTCAGGAGAGTTTCTGGGGGGGTATCTTGGGGCGGGTCTCTCAGAGTTTATCTCCTCATATCGCCTGTTGCCCACACGGGGCTAAAGATATCAAAAAGAAGGGTGCCATGCATTTTAGTTAAAGCACAGGAGGCTTGGTCCTCCCTTCTACTCCTCCAGTCAGTTAATTAATGAAGGCCCAGCAATAAATGTCTTATCTCCCTTGTTCCCCACAGGGGCTGTGTAATGCTGTTTCACCTGTGTATGTGTAAGCGGTTATGCCGATAAAGTCCTAGTCCTGTGCTGTGGCCATATAACAATTTCCCACCACACTGCACTAATTTCACTGAAGGGGCTATCTCTTCTCCCCACACCCCAAGAGCTTATTATTGTTGTGCTGCGTGAACTCTGCACCGCTTCTGAGCAGCAGTGTCAGGCTGATGTGTCACCAAAAGAAAAGTTTGATGCGTGTAGGGAAAATTGCCGCCACAGCACTACTGACCTCTGTTATGTAGCCCCTATCGCTGCCTTACGACTGCTAACTGCTCTCCTGTGTCTTTTCGGCTATTCCACCCTACAACTGCCGCATCCAGAGGGGTTGAGCTGAGCCCTGCGGTAGCTTAGCCGTTCTGACTCCTGCTCCTCCGTTTGTTATCTTTTCTTGTCGTCTACGCTCCGGTGGGGGAGAAGTTGGAGAATCTCCTTGCCTGTGCGTGTCCGGACAGGGGTTAGGGTCCCTCTGCCAAGGATAGTGGCTTTATGGGCAACTTTTAGCGCTAATCGCTGCCTAATACTAGGATCAGACAACGGAGCTCTCCTAGATGCGTCCGTTGCCAATGCCCGCCCACTGGAAGTCCCCACAAGAGAAATATATTTATCAGGTAAGCATAAATTTTGTTTTCTCTTGTAAGGTGTATCCAATCCACGGATTCATCCATTACTTGTGGGATACCAATACCAAAGCTATAGGACACGAATGAAGGGAGGGACAAGGCAGGCGCTTAAACGGAAGGCACCACTGCCTTTAAGACCTTTCTCCCAAAAACAGCCTCCGAAGAAGCAAAAGTATCAAATTTGTAGAATTTAGAAAAAGTATGAAGCGAAGACCGAGTCGCCGCCTTACAAATCTGTTTAACAGAAGCCTCATTTTTAAAGGCCCATGTGGAAGCTACCGCTCTAGTGGAATGAGCTGTAATTCTTTCAGGAGGCTGCTGGCCAGCAGTCTCATAAGCTAAGCGGATTATACTACTTAACCAAAAAGAAATAGAAGTTGCTGAAGCCTTTTGGCCTTTCCTCTGTCCAGAGTAGACAACAAACAATGCAGATGTTTGACGAAAATCTTTAGTAGCTTGTAAATAAAACTTTTAAAGCACTAACCACGTCAAGATTGTGTAAAAGACGTTCTTTCTTTGAAGAAGGATTAGGAAACAGGGACGGAACAACAATCTCCTGATTGATATTTTTATTAGATACCACCTTAGGAAGAAACCCAGGTTTGGTACGCAAAACTACCTTGTCTGCATGGAAGTTCAGATAAGGGGAATCACACTGCAAGGCAGATAACTCTGAAACTCTTTGAGACGAAGAGATAGCTACCAGAAACAGAACTTTCCAAGATAAAAGCTTGATATCTATGGAATGCAGACGTTCAAACGGAACCCCTTGAAGAACTTTAAGAACTAAATTTAAACTCCAAGGCAGAGCAACAGGTTTAAACACAGGCTTGATTCTAACTAAAACCTGACAAAACGCCTGAACGTCTGGAAAATCCGCCAGATGCTTGTGCAAAAGAATAGACACAGCAGAAATCTGTCCCTTTAAGGAACTAGCTGACAATTCCTTCTCCAATCCTTCTTGGAGAAAAGATAATATCCTGGGAATCCTGACTTTACTCCATGAGTAACCCTTGGATTCACACCATTAAAGATATTTACACCATATCTTATGATAGATTTTCCTGGTGACAGGCTTTCGAGCCTGAATTAAGGTATCAATGACCGACTTGGAGAAACCACGTTTTGATAAAATCAAGCGTTCAATCTCCAAGCAGTCAGATGCAGAGAAATTAGATTTGGATGGTTGAAAGGACCCTGAAGTAGAAGGTCCTGCCTCAGCGGTAGAGTCCATGGTGGAAGGGATGACATGTCCACCAGATCTGCATACCAAGTGCATACCGGTGGAAACACATAAGCCAGGTTGAAAGACCAAGGCGCTGCTAGAGCATCTATCAGCGCTGCCTTGAGATCCCTGGACCTGGATCTGTAACAAGGAAGCATGGTGTTCTGACGAGACGCCATGAGATCCAGTTCTGGTTTGCCCCAAAGTTGAATCAACTGTGCAAACGCCTCCGGATGGAGTTCCCACTCCCCCGGATGAAAAGTCTGTCGACTTAGAAAATCCGCCTCCCAGTTCTCTACTCTTGGGATATGGATAGCTGATAGATGGCAAGAGTGGACCTCTGCCCATAGAATTATTTTTGAAACCTCCAACATAGCTAGGGAACTCCTTGTTCCCCCTTGATGGTTGATGTAGGCTACAGTCGTGATATTGTCCGACTGAAATCTGATGAACCTGACCGCAGCTAGCTAAGGCTATGCCTGAAGAGCATTGAATATCGCTCTTAGTTCCAGAATGTTTATCGGAAGGAGTGTCTTCTCCTGAGTCCACAAGCCCTGAGCTTTCAGGGAGTTCCAGACTGCACCCCAGCCCAGAAGGCTGGCATCTGTCGTTACTATTGTCCAATCTGGCCTGCGGAAGGTCATACCCTTGGACAGATGGACCCGAGATAGCCACCAGAGAAGAGAATCCCTGGTCTCTTGATCCAGATTTAGTAGAGGGGACAAATCTGTGTAATCCCCATTCCACTGACTGAGCATGCAGAGTTGCAGCGGTCTGAGATGTTGGCGGGCAAACGGCACTATGTCCATTGCCGCTACCATTAAGCCGATAACTTCAATACACTGAGCCACTGAAGGGCGAGAAGTAGAATAAAGAACACGGCAGGAATTTAGAAGTTTTGACAACCTGGCCTCTGTCAGGTAAATCTTCATTTCTACAGAAAAATGAAAAACTCTTTGTGAGAGGGGATAGAGAACGCTTTTCTTCGTTCACTTTCCACCCATGCGACCTCAGGAATGCCAGAACAATGTCTGTATGGGACCTGGCAATTTGAAAATTCGACGCCTGGATTAGAATGTCGTCTAGGTAAGGGGCTACTCTATATCCCGCGGCCTTAGGACCGCTAGGAGTGACCCCAGAACCTTCGTAAAGATTCTTGGTGCCGTAGCTAACCCAAAGGGAAGAGCCACAGACTGGTAATGCCTGTCTAGGAATGCGAACCTGAGAAACCGATGATGATCTCTGTGTATCGGAATGTGCAGATAAGCATCCTTTAAGTCCACGGTAGTCATATATTGACCCTCCTGGATCATAGGTAGGATGGCTCGAATAGTCTCCATCTTGAAGGATGGGACCCTGAGGAATTTGTTTAGGATCTTGAGATCTAAGATTGGTCTGAAGGTTCCCTCTTTCTTGGGAACCACAAACAGATTTGAATAGAAGCCTTGCCCCTGTTCCTCCTTTGGAACTGGATGGATCACTCCCATAACTAGGAGGTCTTGAACACAATGTAAGAATGCCTCTCTCTTTATCTGGTTTGCAGGTAATTGTGAGAGATGAAATCTTCCTTTTGGGGAAGAAGCTTTGAAGTCCAGAAGATATCCCTGGGACACGATTTCCAACGCCCAGGGATCCTGGACATCTCTTGCCCAAGGCTGGGCAAAGAGAGAAAGTCTGCCCCCTACTAGATCCGTTACCGTATCGGGGGCTGATCTTTCATGCTGTCTTAGAGGCAGCAGCAGGTTTTTTGGCCTGCTTTCCTTTGTTCCAAGCCTGGTTAGGTCTCCAGACCGGCGTGGACTGGGCAAAATTTCCCTCTTGTTTTGTATTAGAGGAAGTTGAAGCTGCGCCACTCTTGAAGTTTCGAAAGGCATGGAAATTAGACTGTTTGGTCCTTTAATTTGTTGGACCTATCCTGAGGAAAGGCGTGACCTTTTCCTCCAGTAATATCAGAAATGATCTCCTTCAGTCCAGGCCCGAATAGGGTCTGCCCCTTGAAGGGAATGTTGAGAAGCCTCTCGAGACCTCTAGAGACCTCTAGAGACTCAAACCAGAAGGTCGCAGCAGTAGTGACAGGGGCAATGCATGCAAGGGGCTGGAGAATAAAACCTTGTTGAATAAAAAATTTCTTAAGGTAACCCTCTAATTTTTTGTCTATTGGATCTAGAAAAGCACCACTGTCCTCGACAGCGATAGTTGTATGCTTCGCTAGAGTAGAGACTGCTCCCTCCACCTTAAGGACCGTTTGCCACAAGTCCCGTGTAGCGGCATCTTTGGGAAACATCTTTTTAAAAACAGGAGGGGGAGAGAACGGTACACCTGGTCTATCCCATTCCTTAATAATAATTTCTGAAAACCTCTTAGGTATTGGAAAAACATCAGTGTAAACAGGCACTGCGTAGTATTTATCCAATTTACACAATTTCTTTGGGACTACAATGGCGTCACAGTCATCCAGAGTTGCTAAAACCTCCCTGAGCATCAGAGAGCTCTGTATTTGTTCTAGCCCCAGAGCTGTCTCGCTTTCCTTGTAACCCTGGCAGTTTGGACAATACTTCTGTAAGAGTATGATTCATAACTGCCGCCATGTCTTGTAAAGTATACGCAATGGGCACGCTAGATGTACTTGGCGCCCCTTGAGCGGGAGTTAAAGGCTCTGATACATGGGGAGAGTTAGTCGGCATAACTTACCCCTTGTCAATTTCCTCTGGTGATAAATCTTTTAAAGCCAGAATATGATCTTTATAACTTATAGTAAGATCAGTGCATTTGGTACACATTCTAAGAGGGAGTTCCACAATGGCTTCTAAACATAATGAACAAGGAGTTTCCTCTATGTCAGACATGTTTAACAGACTAGTAATGAGACCAGCAAGCTTTGAAAACACTTTAATTAATGTGAAAAAGCAGCATATAAAAAACGGTACTGTGCCTTTAAGGGAAAAAAACAAACACAAAAACTGCAAAACCCACTTGCAAATGGATGATTAACCCCTCAGGTTAAAAAACGAAGCAGAAAAACTGTAAAAAACGTTAAAACAGTCACAAGCAAACTGCCACAGCTCTACTATGGCTCCTACCTTCCCATAAAACGACTTTTGTAGGCACAAAAACCCTTTACAGAGATCCAATATGTCAGGGGACTCCTTCAGGGAAGCTGGATGTCTCAGAATGTAAAAACAACTGCGCAATTAGAGCGTGAAAATAGGCCCCTCCCACCATGCACTCAAAGTCAGAGGGCCTTAAAAAACTATTCCTAGGAGTAAAATAACAGCCATGTGGAAACTAGGCCCCAAATAAAGATTTATCACCTCAGTAAAAAAACTTTCTTTATATATATATGCAAACATTTTACATGCTAAGCCATAATAGAAAGTAATATGAAAATTACCCTTTACTGCAAGCATGATGCCAGTCGTTTATTAAATCACTGCAATCAGGCTTACCTTAACGATATCAGGCACTGTCAGCATTTTCTAGTTCTTATCATCCTCTAGAAAATAATATACTGAACATACCTCAGGGCAGTTAATTCTGCAGGCCATTCTCCCAGCTGAAGTTTCCCCATACTCTTCAGTTATGTGTGAGAACAGCAGTGGACCTTAGTTACAACCTGCTAAGATCATCAAAAACCTGAGGCAAATTCTTCTTCTAATTTCTGCCTGAGGTAAAAAAAACAGTACAACGCCGGCACCGTTTAAAAATAACAAACTTTTGATTGAAGATAAACTACACTAATTCATCACATCTCTCTAGCTACTTCCCTTGTCGAGAGCTGCAAGAGAATGACTGGAGGTGGCAGTTAGGGGAGGAGCTATATAGACAGCTCTGCTGTGGGTGATCCTCTTGCAGCTTCCTGTTGGGAAGGAGAATATCGCACAAGTAATGGATGAATCCGTGGACTGGATACACCTTACAAGAGAAAAGGGCCTTAGGTCTCCCAAAATGATTTTATGTGTCATAGATATTGTTATTGTCTGAAGTAGTTTATGACCTGGTGCACTATAATCCTCCATGCAAATAGTTAAGATCCAGGTACACAGGTACTTACAGATTAACTAACTTTGTATGCTTTAGAATATTTCACATATATTTTATAGAGCCATGGTATTTTGATGTAGTACAGGGAACTATGATCACCTCCTCTACTTAGGGAATATGACTTGGCGTATAGATAACAAACCCTTGTGGTACACTTGTGTGGGGTTGGAATTTGGAAAAACTTCATTTTAGCCCTAATGTATAGTTTTTAGTGATGCGGGAACCTTGAAATAATCCCGTTTAAGAATACTACTGGGATCAATATATTATGATAATGGTTTTGGATACCAAGCAATTTATAGGGCAGATAAATATGTTTTATTTTTAAGTGTTTAATATGTTATTTGGGTAAATAATTTACTCCTGCAGCTAAAGCCCTCACTATTAAAAAGCCTATGGGTTATATCCATTTATTGGGCTAAATATTTCTACATTGAACTCAAGCCTGATACGGGACCCGACCCCACTCCCTTTTCACTACTTACTACAGTAATTATTGCGACTTGACTGTCTATATACACAAGTCCATATCTCTTACTAAATGAGAAACACCCTAGTTTCATCCTTGTTAAAACCATAAGCTCTCTAATAGGCTTGAAATAGCCTCAATAGCTTGTACTTAAGATACCAAGTGAGAGCATTGAGACCATAGAATACTGTCATTATATATTTACTGTCTCACCCTAACAGTTGATTAGTCGCATCTCATCTCCTAATAGTAGCCTTATCAGTTTAAACAGTAACATTTCCCTAAGCAGGGGTTGTTACCATTCTTACTATAGGGTTGTGTTGTACTTGGTTAGAGCTTTTGTGTCTCCCTCCAAACAAATATATAGCCCCTTGAGATATTACAGCTTGAATACATAGACAAACTCTGACCTTAGACACAAATCTAATAAAGCAATACACTTCTTACATTACTATACATGTTCTAAAATAACCTAGTTAGTACCTGAGCTAGTCAAGTATATAGTGTACATTTATCTTTACCATTGTATATCCAGTGCATATTATACTGTCCACATTTTGTACATTCCTCATTAGTATAACTGAAGGGATAACTCTTTTGGATGTATAAGTGTCTAGCTTAATTGGTGGATGGGGTGGCTTGACTCCATTATCGGCAGCCGAGATGGTGGGTGTGGACTACTCTCTCTCCAATAAGATGCTCATATTAAACAACTCCGTAGAGTGAGATGTACATATTCCCCGGAGGTTTAAAATTATAAAAAAAGAATTGACAATATAGGTTTACTACCAAGGTTTATGCTTTAAAAGATGAAGGGAGTATACTGGTGCTTGGCTTCTCCTGAATACTGTAACTCCTACTCAGAATATTTTATCCATTAGCTATCCTTTATTCATCTACTTAAAATATATAGCTGTGGAAAGGAACCACTATTCTGGGAGTATTACATACCTAAACATTAGGATACCCTTTAGTAAGCTATACATCACCATGCTATTCATAGGTCCTTCATAACGATTACTAGGTACACATTTATAGCCTGGATAACCCACAGTAGAATTCAATCTTTACACCCCATTTCTAGAGTTAGCGACCCCCTAACAGAGTTCCATATCTCTTCCTCACACTACTTTATAATGTTAATATTATAGTTCCTCTTGCCTATGACAACAGTTTAGCAATATCCAAGAGTCTAGTCAAAATTAAACTAATTCCTTGAGGGACATATGTTAAAAACACCAAGGTTTTATTTATGTATATTTCCATATTGTGTTATTGTTATATTTGTACATGTTCATTGTGATCTGGATATCTAGTTGTTATTGTAGTTATCCACTGTACTCTGTCAATATGCATACTTTTAACATCTCCCAGGCAATAACTCATGTTACTATCTCTTGATGATATATGAATAATATTTTGAATAACAGATTATGGCTCTATATATCTTCTATGACTCCGAATTATTCATGGAACATCTCTTAAATGTGTGTTAGCCCTCTACTTACACATTACATTGGTTCTATAGTGACCCCAAGATAAACGTACTTGCTAATAAGCCCTATTATAATAATATAATAAAAAAATCCCATGAACACGTCCCCCCCTTACCCCCATAACTTTTGAGCAGCTTTTGTCTGCTGATATCCCCCCAAATTTATTTTTATTCTTTTTTTATCTATCATTACATTCTAAATATTAACCTTATCAAAAAAGAGATTTCACTAAGCCTAGTCCACTTATTCATTGGTGTTTAACAGATATGTCATTTGTAATCCTACAATTGAAAACGTTTTATCATACCCTACTACAAAGTCATAGATCATTATATATAGAGGGATTTTCTTTCAAGTGCTTATTCATCAATATATTTTCTATTCCCTACAAAGGAGTTATTACAGATGCACACTCCTTAGTTTCACAAACTTGTTGTAAAGCTTATTATATACTATATCAACCTGCATATACTATGTATAGTTCCTGTTATTGTAAATGGACAAAAGTCTTTTGTTGTATTTGTCTAAAATCTCAATACAAAATTATTTAAAAAAAAAAAAAAAAAAAAGGGGGACCATAGGAAGAAGTCAATATAATTTCCTAAATTCTCAGTAAGACTGCCTATCCCAGCTATGATGGGGCATCCTAAGGGATTAGTAAGGTTTTTATGTATCTTTGGGATACAATAGAAAACAGGTATAATGGGAAATTCAGGATACAAGTATTTAAGTTCAACATAGCCAATGATCCCATCAATTTTGGCATCATTGAGAATCTTGAACAGCTCTGACTGAAGAGAGGAAATGGGGTTATGAGGGAGTTGGTATTGAGTTTTGTCAAGTACATATCGCATTTAATCCCACAAGACTAGGTTCCCACCCTTGACTGCAGGTTTTATGACCACCTGTTTAGCACTCATTAATTCACTCAAGGCCCTCATTTCCGCCTTAGTGAGGTTGCCATTTACTATTCCTGTGATGGATAATTTTTGTATGTCTTTTTCCACCTGTCTTATAAAGATATTTACAGCTGGTACCATTGTTAATTGCGGCATGAATTGAGATTTAGATCTAAAATGTGAGGAGACCTTTGTTTGAACAACATCCCCCTCATTTTGCGATAGGACACTGTCACTTCCATCTGATTCTGTCAAAAATTCTTCCAAATCTAAGAGAGCAAACCTTTCCTCTTTACACAGGCTTACATCTTCTACCAAGTTTTTTTTTTTCCTTTCATAATCTGAGATAACACTACATGCCTTGCAAAGGAATGAAGGTCCTTAAGAAATTTGAATCTGTCTAAATTATTAGTCGGACAGAAGGACAGTCCTTTCTTAAGCACATGTGCAAGGTTAAGTTTAAAAGAGGACACGTTAACTACCTATAGATCGGTCTCAGGAGATTCTAAAATCCCCTGCGCCCCCGAAACCTTGGTGGTCGATACACTTAGGGCCCCTCCTGACTCTGACTGAAGTTCCGTTGTCGTCGTCTGGAAGGATACTGCCTCTCTCTGGAGTTGAGAGAGGCGGTATCCTTCCAGACGACAACGGAACTGGTTCGAATTTCTTAAGGACCTTCACTCCTTCACACCCAGAAATGGATAAAAAAAACAGTTTTCCTCAAATTACTGATGCGACACAGAGAGGCACTAAAAATCACTTCCTGGTATACTGAGTACCAGAAATAACTGTTTGTTAAAACTGGAAAGTTTAAAATGTTGCATCGGTTTATTTTAAAGCAAAGGGGAAATGAATAAGCTTCTGAAATATAAAATTCAGCCTTACTTTAAGTTTAAACTTGTATTGTTTTTTCAAGTAAATATGTGTCAGAAAATAAAGCCTAATAAAACATTTTACCCTTTCTTTTTAAAAGAGTTTAAATGTTAGTCTCACACATGCTACAGTGCCTGCTTCATACCCCAGTGTAACCCATACAACAGGATTATCTATGTCCCAATAAAAAAGCAGTGTCTTTTAATTTGTTAAGTGCATGGTCTCCCCAACTGGAAGAAAAAGCACTTACCTGTTCCGCTGTCCGGCATGTAGACAGTTATAAGGTATGAGAAGACACAGTTCTTCACAGAAACCTTTGAAAAAGAAAGAAAAGATTAGCCAACTCTGGCTTTCTGGTCGGTTTCGATATCTGAGCCATCAGTCCCTGAGTCATATGACCCTCATACTGACTGATAGCTATAGACTTTCTTGTTTCTAAAGTCATCATTATCTCTTGATAGTTTTTTTACCTTTTCTGAGTTTTATATCAGTCTGTAGTCTTGCTATATGTTCTTTTACATCCTCATTTAATTTAGCAAATTTGGGGTTACTTTCAAAGTTTTTTAAAGACTCCTCAACTAATGCTTTGGTTTTTATCTAGTCTCTCATTAAATATCACCATTTTGTTCATCAGGGCAATGGAACACTCAGATAAACTGGAATTCCAGTCCTCCATGAACTCCTCCACTCCTTCATCTTCTCTTAAGTTAGTGCCTGTATCAAGTCTGAGTCACCTAGGTATAATCTTGTTTTAATGTAATTTTCTAGGCTAGATGTCTCTGCCCTGAGTTTTACCTGTTTAACAAGAATTTTTTTGTAGTCTTTAAATGCTCCATAAATATTAAGTGTAGTATTTTCTTCATCCTGACTCTCTTTTAAATTTAGACATAGAAAGGGTAGCTGTTAGTTCGGCCTCCCAATTCTCATCTGACAGGATAAATGCAATTTTTTCAGACTGTGGACTCAAAGGAATTTTCTAATGAAAAAGTTTTTATTATTTAAGCTAGCTACCAATTCAACCACTATAGAAAACCATACAGAGGACAACCAGGTCCAAATATATTTTGGCATATAGTTACAATATCAAAAACAAATAATACTAGAGCTCTTTCTCTCTTTTTTTCTTTTTCTTTCTCTTACTCTCTAACTCTCTCATACTCACTCTCACTCTCTCACCAGATGTGTTCAGCTAGTTCCAAGTAGTTCAGTGATGTTCTGGAAGTGACTTTAACCCCTGCAGGGGTTAAACACACCGTTATATACAAGCAATAGTGCAATATTATAATGCACTAACATATTAGAACATTTTTCTTTTTGCCCCTTTATATCCCTTTCAATCTGCTATTTTGAAAATAAATTTCACCTCTAAAGGTTTTGCACTGACAGTGATCCCAGGCCCCAACCACAAGGTGACCACTCTCCTCAAAATTTGGCTGCTACAGTACATGGGAAGTATAAAGATATACACACGTATAAGTATAAACAAAAACAAATTAATATTGTTGGTACTTCTCAAGTCAGTTACTGTGAGCTAAACACACAATTAAGCCCTCTTTCCCAACTGTGTACCAAATCTTATAAACACTCTCAATACTCCTAATCTTTATTTCACCTCCTGTCACTCTCAGCCCTTCTACTACTAGTCGATGGTAATATCTCCTCCGATCCTGGACACTGACCTTGTCACAGTTGCACTTTCATTTATCAATGTATGTCTTATAAAATACTTAAAAACACAAAAAGCTAATATCTAGTCCTTGTCTATACAAGGTTAGCACTTCACTTGTGCACTCTCAAATTCATATGTTGGGCTCCATGTATTAAGCAGCGAAAGCTGCTCCGTAGCCCTTGTGGGGCAGGTTTCATATGCAAGCCTGCTTCCCACAATGTCATTAGACTGCTCTTTGTGATTGACAATTGGTCGCATGAGAGAAGGGGCGGGCATTACACGCCCACTTGCGCGCGTAATGATACATAAGCTCACATTATTTATTTATTCTCTTCTCTTTTTCTACATAAATCCGTTCTATCTATCACCCTCTGATTCTCCAACTCAATGTTTTGGTGACTTTATCTCACTAATTTCTCTCCTCTGACAATTCTGTCTTCACTAGAGATTTCAACATCCCTGTTGACAATCCCACTGCCCCTGGAGTATAACACTTTCTCCAGCTTACCTTCTCATGTCCAGACTGACACTCCCACACATCAGGATGGACACTCTCTTTATCTGATCTGTAGCCACTGTCATTCTGTTTTGCCCTTTAATTCCCTTTTCCCCATATCTAATTATCATCTCTTTAAATGCAACATCACTGCGCCTATTACACTCCTAAAACCTAGTTCCCACCATCAAATTCCACAGAAATATAAAATTCAGAGACCTTTAACATTTTTCAAACTCTCTAAACCCTTCTCTCCACCATCTAATTTCTCTCCTGCACTAAGCAGCCTACAACTCTCCATAAACCTCAGCCTTTGACAAAGTTGCCCCTACTTCTAGGACTAACAAATTGTGTATTCATCATCAACCCCTGCATACTCATTAGAATGCTACTTACTCTATGGTCCTATTCTCTGCTTTAAGCATAACTAGTTTTCAGCTCTTATTACTTGCTTGTCTCTTCTTCTTCTGTGTCTGCTGCTAAATTTTACCAACTACTTACATCCCACATTATCAATAATGTCCACTCTGTGCAGGCCTTTCTAGTTCCTCCACACAAAACATGCACAATCATAATTCATGGACCTCACTTTGTGCACAGGGGCACAGTTATGCTGAAACAGGAAAGGGTCATCCCCAAACTGTTGCCACAACTTTTGAAGCATCCAATTCTCTAAAATGGTTTTGTATCCAGTATCCCTAAAATGACCATTTAGTGGAACCAATGGGTCTAGTCCAGATTCTGAAAAGCAGCTCAAGACCATTATCTCTCCTCCACCAAACTTTACTATAGGCACTTTGCATTCTGGTAGGTAGAATTCTTATCATCTGCCACACCCAGATTCTTCTTTGAGACTGCCAGATAGGGAAGTGTGATTCATCACTCCAGATAGCATATAATTCCACTGCTCCAGAGCCCAGTTGTGGTGTGCTTTACTTACTACACTCTAGCCGATGCTTGACATTATGCATGTTAATGTGATGGAAACCCATTTCATGAAGCTACTAATGCACAGTTTTTGTGCTGATGTTGCTTCCATAGGCAGTTTGCAACTCTGAAGTGAGGTGATAAGTGATTTTTACATACTATGCACTTCAGCACTCGGCAGTCCTGCTTTGTGAGTTTCTGTGGTCTACTACGTCATTGCTGGGCTGTTGTTGTTCCTAGATGCTTTCACTTCACAGTAAAAGGTGGCATCCTATAGCATTGCTATGTTTAAAGTAATTGAGCTCCTAAGTACAACCCATTGTACTGCCATTGCTAGTCTATGGAGATTTCATGGCTATGTGCTAGCTTGTATGTACCTGTTAGCAATGGGTGTGGGTGAAACATCTGAACTCAATAATTGGTAATATTATTCACATACTTTTGGCAACATAGCATGTGTGTTTGTTTTATGGCTGTAATTTTTTTTCTCTCCCTGTATTTGTTCAGATGATTTTGACATTATTTCTATATTCTCACAGTTTGATCAATTACAACCAAGATGTCAAGCAGAGGTGGTAAAAAGAAGACAACTAAAACTTCTCGATCTGCAAAGGCTGGAGTCATATTTCCAGTAGGCAGAATGTTACGCTACATTAAGAAAGGGCATCCTAAATATAGAATTGGTGTTGGGGCACCAGTTTACATGGCTGCTGTGCTGGAATATCTCACAGGTATGTAAGTCTATGAAAATTATTTTGTTCTTTGATCTTTTTTGTAATGCTTTAGAATATTAAAGGAACAAAAAAGTTAAAATTAACCTTTCATGATTCAAATAAAACATGGAATGAAAATCAAGTTTCCTATTTTCTTCTGTTATGCAATTAAATTCATTCTCTTGGTATTTATTATTGAAAAGCACACCTAGGTAGGCTCAAGAGCAACAGTCTACTACAGGAAGCTAATGATTGGTGGCTGTACATATATGCCTCTTGCAATTGGCTAGCACGATGAAGTTAAGAAACAGTGGGCATAAGACCGATACTCCTTAACTTCTCCGACACCTTTTAGGTGGTGGACTGCAATCATTCCGATCTGGATGATTGACACCCCCTGCTAGAGGCTGATTGGCTTGCAAATGTGCAGGGGCGGCATTGCACAAGCCTTTCACAAGAAATGCTTGTGCGATGTTAATGCCGGCAGCATATGATGTCGGAATTTATTGATGCCGGGCGGACATGATTCACTATAGTGAATCATGTCCAACCGGCACTTGATAAATTGGCCCCGATGTCTTCAGCTAGCACCTAGTGGTGCATTGCTGTTTCTTCAACAAATATACCAAGAGAATGGAGAAAATTTGATAATAAAAGTAAATTTGTGGTATTAATGGATCATGAAACACATTTTTTAGTTGTCATGTCCCTTTAAATAATATACATATGGAATTATATTTGACAAAACATTTTTATGTAGTTTTAAATTTAAAAGCACAGAAAAGTCATCCATGTTGATACAATTGTCCATAATAAATGTTTTATAAAGGCTAAGGGAAATATGATAAATTGAAGCTGTGCTTCTTATTTTGCTGCACAAAGGAGTACTATATTTCAAGAAATTGATCTTTATTTCCTTCACTGATTTAAATGTGTTTAAAACCAAATAGTCAGTGCAGTGTTAAATAGGATACTATAGGATATATATTTACTTTTTTATCGTCACAACTACTACATTTCAAATCATTAAAGCATTAAATATTTTGAAAATGTAATATAAAATGTGTAATCATATATAGTAAAAAAACAATATGTTCTATACGTTATTTATATTTTACAATTATTTATTTTCTCCTTTTACCTGTAATTTAAAAACACACTCCAGACTTAAAGGGTCATGAAACTTTTTTTCTTGTTCAGATTGGGCATAGAATTTTAAACATCTTTCAAATTTACTTATTTTATCATTCTCCTGGTATCCTTTATTGAAGGAGCAGCAGTGCACTACTGGGAGCTAGCTGAACACACCGGTGAGTCAATAACAGGCATACAGGGAGTGCAGAATTATTAGGCAAGTTGTATTTTTGAGGATTAATTTTATTATTGAACAACAACCATGTTCTCAATGAACCCAAAAAACTCATTAATATCAAAGCTGAATAGTTTTGGAAGTAGTTTTTAGTTTGTTTTTAGTTATAGCTATTTTAGGGGGATATCTGTGTGTGCAGGTGACTATTACTGTGCATAATTATTAGGCAACTTAACAAAAAACAAATATATACCCATTTCAATTATTTATTTTTACCAGTGAAACCAATATAACATCTCAACATTCACAAATATACATTTCTGACATTCAAAAACAAAACAAAAACAAATCCGTGACCAATATAGCCACCTTTCTTTGCAAGGACACTCAAAAGCCTGCCATCCATGGATTCTGTCAGTGTTTTGATCTGTTCACCATCAACATTGCGTGCAGCAGCAACCACAGCCTCCCAGACACTGTTCAGAGAGGTGTACTGTTTTCCCTCCTTGTAAATCTCACATTTGATGATGGACCACAGGTTCTCAATGGGGTTCAGATCAGGTGAACAAGGAGGCCATGTCATTAGATTTTCTTCTTTTATACTCTTTCTTGCCAGCCACGCTGTGGAGTACTTGGACGCGTGTGATGGAGCATTGTCCTGCATGAAAATCATGTTTTTCTTGAAGGATGCAGACTTCTTCCTGTACCACTGCTTGAAGAAGGTGTCTTCCAGAAACTGGCAGTAGGACTGGGAGTTGAGCTTGACTCCATCCTCAACCCGAAAAGGCCCCACAAGCTCATCTTTGATGATACCAGCCCAAACCAGTACTCCACCTCCACCTTGCTGGCGTCTGAGTCGGACTGGAGCTCTCTGCCCTTTACCAATCCAGCCACGGGCCCATCCATCTGGCCCATCAAGACTCACTCTCATTTCATCAGTCCATAAAACCTTAGAAAAATCAGTCTTGAGATATTTCTTGGCCCAGTCTTGACGTTTCAGCTTGTGTGTCTTGTTCAGTGGTGGTCGTCTTTCAGCCTTTCTTACCTTGGCCATGTCTCTGAGTATTGCACACCTTGTGCTTTTGGGCACTCCAGTGATGTTGCAGCTCTGAAATATGGCCAAACTGGTGGCAAGTGGCATCTTGGCAGCTGCACGCTTGACTTTTCTCAGTTCATGGGCAGTTATTTTGCGCCTTGGTTTTTCCACACGCTTCTTGCGACCCTGTTGACTATTTTGAATGAAACGCTTGATTGTTCGATGATCACGCTTCAGAAGCTTTGCAATTTTAAGAGTGCTGCATCCCTCTGCAAGATATCTCACTATTTTTGACTTTTCTGAGCCTGTCAAGTCCTTCTTTTGATCCATTTTGCCAAAGGAAAGGAAGTTGCCTAATAATTATGCACACCTGATATAGGGTGTTGATGTCATTAGACCACACCCCTTCTCATTACAGAGATGCACATCACCTAATATGCTTAATTGGTAGTAGGCTTTCAAGCCTATACAGCTTGGAGTAAGACAACATGCATAAAGAGGATGATGTGGTCAAAATACTCATTTGCCTAATAATTCTGCACTCCCTGTATATACAACCAACAATCAGCAGCTAGCTCCCAGCTCCTGAGCCTACCAAGGTATACTTTTTTTAACAAAGGATACCAAAAGAATATTGTTAATATAAACAATAGAAGTAAATTGGAGAATTGTTTCTATCTGAAAGAAAAAAAAAATGGATTTCATATCTCCGTCTTTAACACTGCTCTTTTCAATACAGTTATTGGTTGTATACTATAGAGACCCATTTATAGTTGTCCCTAATTGACCTCTGTAGAAAAAAAATGATGGCAATCATTGCTTTACGTACACTAAAATTTACCCTTATTATTTTCAATATTTAAAATATATATATCTGTCTGCATATTATTCTATAGCTAACCTTTGTTCTGAATAAATTATTTTATCTAGCATTAATTTAGGGCTAGATTACAAGTGGAGCACTAATTTATCGCACGTCCATTTATGGGCATGCAATTAATAGCCAGCCATTACAAGTGGCTGGTTATTGCTACCATGATCTTGCAGTAGCAATTAGCGCTCCAAAAATTAACCAGGGATACATTTAAAAAAAAATAAAAAAAATAGCATCTTAAATTGTATAAAAACAAAATGCGCAAAGCAGTTTTATGGGGTTAAAGTTGGTGGGTGTGGGTGTTAGAAAAAAAAAACAGCACTGAAAAGTGCTTTTACATTGCGGTCTATGGGGAGCTGTGTTATCACTATATACACTCACCGGCCAGTTTATTAGGTACACCTTGCTAGTACTGGGTTGAACCCCCTTTTGCCTTCAGAACTGCCTTAATTCTTCATGGCATAGATTCAACAAGGTGTTGGCAACATTCCTCAGAGATTTTGGTCCATATTGACATGATAGCATCACGCAGTTGTTGCAGATTTGTCAGCTGCACATCCATGATGCGAATCTCCGGTTCCACCACATCCCAAAGGTGTTCTATTAGATTGAGATCTGATGACTGTGGAGGACATTGAAGTACAGTGAACTCATTGTCATGTTCAAAAAAACAGTTTGAGATGATTTGAGCTTTGTGACATGGTGCATTATCCTGCTGGAAGTAGCCATCAGAAGATGGGTTACACTGTTGTCATAAAGGGATGGACATGGTCAGCAACAATACTCAGGTAGGCCGTGGCATTTAAATGATGCTCAGTTGGTACTAAGGGGCCCAAAGTGTGCCAAGAAAATATCCCCCACACCATTACACTACCATCACCAGCCTGAACCGTTGATACAAGGCAGGGTGGATCCATGCTTTCATGTTGTTTAAGCCAAATTCTGACCATACCATCTAAATGTAGCAGCTGAAATAAAGACTCATTAGACCAGGCAACGTTTTTTCCCAATCTTCTAATGTCCAATTTTGGTGAGCCTGTGCGAATTGTCGCCTCAGTTTCCTGTTCTTAGCTAACAGGAGTGGCACCCGGTGTGGTCTTCTGCTGCTGTAGCCCATCTGCATCAAGTTCGACATGTTGTGCGTTCAGAGATGGTATTCTGCATACCTTGGTTGTAATGAGTCCCTTTCTATCATCTCGAACCAGTCTGCCCATTTTCCTCTGACATCAACAAGACATTGTCGTCCACACAACTGCCGCTCACTGGATTTTTTTCTCTTTTTCTGACCATTCTCTGTAAACCCTAGATATGGTTGTGCATGAAAATCCCAGTAGATCAGCAATACTCAGACCAGCCCATCTGGCACCAACAACAATGCCACGTTCAAATTCACTTAAATCCCCTTTCTTCCAAATTCTAATGCTCAGTTAAATCCCCTTTCTTCCAAATTCTGATGATCAAATTCACTTAAATCCCCTTTCTTCCAAATTCTGATGCTCAGTTTGAACTTGAGCATGTCATCTTCACTACATCTAGATGCCTAAAGGCATTGAGTTGCTGCCATATGATTGGCAGATTAACAATTTGTGTTACCAAGCAACTGAACAGGTGCTCCTAATAAAGTGGCCGTGAGTGTATATGCTTATATACATAAATATTTGTGTTAATATATATATTTAACCATATTAACACATAAATATATATGCATATATATTTAACAATTGCTGTGCTAGGTTCTCATGACTTGTATCATGGCATGAGAACGAGGCTCCCATTGGAGCCTATGCAAGTGTGATCTCATGAGCACAATGCTTCCCTGCAATGCAAACACAAGGTCATGTTCACATTGCGCTCAACTTGTAATACATTTGCATGCGCTGGTATTACTAAGTGAAGCACATATATCACTTTCGCGAAAGTGATATTTTGTGCTCCACTTGTAATCTAGCCTTTAGTGTGTTAATGCCCCATTAAAAAAGTTATATCTTTTTTCGTATAGTCACTAGAGGTAGCATCCTTCCAAATATGTTCCCTTTTTTAAAGCATATGCAGGTTATATATTTGTAAACATTTTGTAAAATTAAATGTGTTTTCTTATATTCGTTTACATTTTCTAAATATTATATTTATTGCATGTAATTAGCAAGAGTACATGAGCTAGTGACGTATGGGATATACATTCCTACCAGGAGGGGCAAAGTTTCCCAAACCTTAAAATGCCTATAAATACACCCCTCACCACACCCACAATTCAGTTTCACAAACTTTGCCTCCCATGGAGGTGGTGAAGTAAGTTTGTGCTAGATTCTACATTGATATGCGCTTCGCAGCAGGCTGAAGCCCGGTTTTCCTCTCAGAGTGCAGTGAATGTCAGAGGGATGTGAAGAGAGTATTGCCTATTTGAATACAATGGTCTTCCTCTAGGGGATCTATTTCATAGGTTCTCTGTTATCGGTCGTAGAGATTTCTTCTCCTACCTCCCTTTTTAGATCGAAGATATACTCTTATATGCCATTACCTCTACTGATTCTCGTTTCAGTACTGGTTTGGCTATCTACTATATGTAGATGAGTGTCTTGGGGAAAGTAAATCTTATTTCTATTTATGACACTCAAAGCTATGGTTGGGCACTTTATATGTAAAGTTCTAAATATATGTTTTAAACTTATATTTGCCATGATTCAGGTTAATCAGTATTCCTTCTTTCAGACTGTCAGTTTCATTATTTTTGGGAAATGCATATGAATAAATATTTTTTCTTACCTTCAAAAATTTTCAAATTGACTTTTTTCCTTGCGGGCTGTTAGGCTCGCGGGGGCAGAAAATGCTTCAATTTATTGTGTCATTTTTGGCGCGAACTTTTTTGGCGCAAAATTTCGTCATTTCCGGCACCATAGTTGACACAGGAAGTTTACACATGGTTGAGTAATTTTTTGACGTATGTGTGTTACAGACTTTTTTATGCGCCTAAAAATGTGGGCATCATTTTTGGCGCCAAAAAATATGGGCGTCATACTTGGCGCCAAATAATGTGGGCGTGTTACTTGGCGCCAAAAAATGTGGGCGTCATACTTGGCGCCACTTTTTTCACATTATTTCAGTCTCATTTTTTTGTTGCTTCTGGTTGCTAGAGGCTTGTTTGTTTTGCATTTTTTCCCATTCCTGAAACTGTCATTTAAGGAATTTGATAATTTTGCTTTATATGTTGTTTTTTTTTCTATTACATATTGCAAGATATTTCAAAAGCTGTTCCTGTATCAGAAAATACTAAGGGATTCCTGATGACTGATATCAGTCCTACCAAAGCTAAGTTAATTTATTTTAATGTTATGAATGTTTATATTTAGCTATGGTTTGTAATAATTTTTTATGATAAACTTTTACATGCAGAGTCCATTCGTATTTATGCTTTATATATTGCCATTCTTTTTACATCTTATGTACAAGATATATTTAGGAATTTATAAGAATATTTTTCTGATTCTAGTAGAAAGGCTTTGTCTGCTATCCCGCCTTCTAATAAAATTTTTAGGTCTTTTTTAAACTTCTCATTTAGTTGATGAAGTTTTAAATGACCAACAACATACTGAATTATCCTTCTCTGATGGTGTGTTTTCTCATTCAGAATATTCTTCATCAGATATTGACACTAACAAATCTACTTTTTTATTTTTTAAATAGAGTACATTCGTTTTTTGTTGAAAAGGTGTTGATTATTTTGGATATTTGAAGTAACTAGTTCTTTTGATTAAGAGTAGCTAACATTTAAATTCTGCTTATTAACCTTCTGTGGTTTCTTCAGAGTTTTTTTTTCCAGTTCCTGATACTAGGGAATGGAATAGGCCGCAAATTTAATTTATTCCTTCTTTAAGGTTTTTAATTGTATCCTTTGCCGGCAGTTAGTTTTAAGTTTTGAGGAAGATCCCTCAAGTTAATGGGACTATCTCTACTCTTGCTAACCTACTACTATTCCTATAGCAGATAGTATTTATTTTTTTCCTTGGGAAACTTGTATCTTATTTAAGGAAAATTATTTATTTTCAGGTACTTTTCTTAGATCTGTAATTTATTTGGCTGATGTTGCAACTGCTTCAGCTTTCTGGTTGGATACTTTAGTGCAACAAGTATCGGATTATGATTTGTTTAGCATTGTTAAGTTGATCAACATGCTAATAATTTCATTTGTGTCGTAATTTTTTTGATATTTTCGCAAATGAGGTTTAATCTATGTCTTTAGCTATTTTAGCTAGAAGAACTTTATGATTTCAATCTTGGAATGCTAATTTGATTTCTAAATTCCATATTTCTTTTTTTGGAATTAGAAGAAATATTAAAATTTAACACTTTATTAACAAATATGCAAAGACAAACATTACCATAGGTAGATACTATAGTTCAAAAAGAGTCTGGGTATAGTTCCTTCCAGTCCCCACAAATAGGATTTAAGCAATACAGTATCTATCTACAATTTAAAAAGAGATACTATGAAGGCCTTAAAGAAACATGGGAATTCCACTGCCAGTTTCTATCAGTCAATTGCCTTTAAATAGCATCTATATTAAAAATAAAAAAGGGGCTATAGAGTCTGTAAAGGCGTGTCGTTGTAATAAGCTAGTATTAGGCAAATCAAGAGAGGTAAGGTGCTTTGTAATTCACAATCAATCCAATTCCCAACAGTTTTCACACTGTCTATAAGGCTGTGCGCTCAAAGGCGACCTCCTACCTGCGTACCGCTCTGATTTAACAGAGTCGGCCGATTTCTGACTGAGTTCCCTATATACAGCTTTCTATATATCACACACACATTGCAGCATACAATTATTATATCCAATGCTACCGGTCAATATCATAGTCCTCTAAGTCTATATCAATAAAAAGAGGTGACCCTGTTTGTAGTGGATACAGATACAGATTGGACTATACTTATGTTGCGGGGCAGTAACTATAAGGCTGTCATTCGTCTTACTAGTATCAACGAATTTTCTAATGTCTAGCATATGCCCCAATAGGAGCTGCAACGTTATCCCCAAATTTGGCAACAATTGTATCCAGGCGGATATTCCGCTCGTGTATGCTATGTGATTGCTAGCAACCACGCTCAGAACAGACTCCGCCCGCCGACGAAGTCACGTTACAGTGACGGAAACGCGTCGGCGGGCGGAGTCTGTTCTGAGCGTGGTTGCTAGCAATCACATAGCATACAAGAGCGGAATATCCACCTGGATACAATTGTTGCCAAATTTGGGGATAACATTGCAGCTCCTATTGGGGCATATGCTAGACATTAGAAAATTCGTTGATACTAGTAAGACGAATGACAGCCTTATAGTTACTGCCCCGCAACATAAGTATAGTCCAATCTGTATCTGTATCCACTACAAACAGGGTCACCTCTTTTTATTGATATAGACTTAGAGGACTATGATATTGACCGGTAGCATTGGATATAATAATTGTATGCTGCAATGTGTGTGTGATATATAGAAAGCTGTATATAGGGAACTCAGTCAGAAATCGGCCGACTCTGTTAAATCAGAGCAGTACGCAGGTAGGAGGTCGCCTTTGAGCGCACAGCCTTATAGACAGTGTTAAAACTGTTGGGAATTGGATTGATTGTGAATTACAAAGCACCTTACCTCTCTTGATTTGCCTAATACTAGCTTATTACAACGACACGCCTTTACAGACTCTATAGCCCCTTTTTTATTTTTAATATAGATGCTATTTAAAGGCAATTGACTGATAGAAACTGGCAGTGGAATTCCCATGTTTCTTTAAGGCCTTCATAGTATCTCTTTTTAAATTGTAGATAGATACTGTATTGCTTAAATCCTATTTGTGGGGACTGGAAGGAAGTATACCCAGACTCTTTTTGAACTATAGTATCTACCTATGGTAATGTTTGTCTTTGCATATTTGTTAATAAAGTGTTAAATTTTAATATTTCTTCTAATTCTAATAATGAGTGTATAATTCTACACTTGGCTTAAATGCCAAAATCCCCCCATTCTCCCTAAACTATAATATATTTCTTTTTTTCCAAGGTAATCAATTATTTGGTTCACAATTGGATTCAATTCTTCAACTGTTACTCTGGGCTTCAAGATTGAGTTCTAAGGCTAAATATTAAGCTTTTTTTCCTACTAAGGAACGGAATTCTAAATTCTTCCCCAAGTAACATGTTTATAATTGGAAGTTTTCTTCATTCAATTTAAGCCATTTTAATAATCAAAGTCAGCTCCCCAAATTTGCATTTAGGTGCAGTTCTTTTTTTTTTTTTTTTTTTTTAATTTAAATTTTTTATTATACACACAAAGATTAGGTGCAATTCTTATTCCAGCTTAGCTGGTAAGGGGCAGGTTAAGATTTTTTTAATAAATTTGTTTGGTTCAATTCGGTCCAAACTTCTTAGATTTGGATACAGAATAGGATTCAGAGTAAAACCGTCTGTGAGAAGTATTTTTTCTCTCTCTAACATATTCCAGCTATTCCAGTAAGGCTCACACTTTTCTGAAGTGTGTTTCAGTCCTATATGTATTGGGTACTTGTGAAGCGTGGCTGGTCACCCGTTGGGGCTCAAGGCGCTGCCCAGATCTGGAGTTTTCTGGGGTATTTATACCAGTTCCTTTTTAAGAACAGGATTTGGGGGTTTTATTCAAAACTTTTCATTATTTCAAAGATAGAAAATCTTTTTGAATTATCATATAAGTATACCATCTTTTAGAATGGAGTTTATATGGTCTATTATGCCTTTTTGGTCAGTAATGGCATTAATTGTTCACAATAGATTTATATCTTCATTTTCTGTTTTCATTCAGATTATTTCCATTTTCTGAGATTCTCTTTTTTACAAGCATTACCAATTTGTTGCTTTTCCTTCTGGTCTAGCGACAGCTCTAAGAATCTTTTCAAGGTTCCCAGTGTTTCCTTATTTGGATGGTCTCGTGGTACTGGCTCAGTCTTTTCGTTCTGCGGAATCTCATATGATTCAACTTTTGTTGTTTCTTCAAGACATGGTTAGAGGATCTTTTTATCAAAAGCTCTTTGATTCCTCAGACAAGGGTCCAAGGGTCACCTTTTTTAGGTTTCCAGATAGATTGTGTCAATGTCTTTGTCTCTAGCAGACAAGTGACCATTTTATTGGGTTCCGTTTGTCGGAACCTTCAGTCTCTATTATTTGCTTCACTTGCTATATGCATGGAAGTTTTAGGTACTATGGCTGCAGCATTGGATTCGATTCCCTTTGCTCATTTTCATAAGAAACCTTTCCAGTTTTTTATACTGAATTAATGGTGCAGGGATTCTAGGATATCACTTTTTATATCTTTGAATCCCAATGTTCTACTATCTTTGATTTGGTGGGTTAGATCACTATCATATAGTTCTACGGGTCTCTTTGGTTCATTCAACCTGGACCATGATCACTTCAGATGTGAGTCTTTTAGGTTGGGAGGCTGTCTGGGGATCTCTGTCAGCACAAGGGGTTTGGAAATCTCAGGAGGTGAGATTACCAATCGATATTTGGAACTCCGTGCATTTTTCAGAGTTCTTCAGTTTTGGCTTCTTTTTGAAGAAAGAGATGTTATTGTTTTTCAGACAGATAATGTCACAACTGTGGCGTAGGTCAATCATCAGGGTGGGACTCTCAGTCCTTAGGCTGTGAAAGAAGTATCTCGGATACTTGCTTGGGCTAAATCCAGCTCCTGTCTAATTTCTGCGGTCCATTTCCCAGGTATAGACAATTGGGAAGCGGATTATCTCTGTCAATCAAGCTTTACATCCGGGAGAATGGTCTCTTTACCCAGATGTATTTTTTCAAATTGTTCAGATGTGAGGGCTTCCAGAAATAGATTTGATGGCATCTCATCTAAACATTCTCTGGCGGAAGCAGTGTATGCATTGACACTTCCTTGGAGTTATCAATCTGCCTATATCTTTTCGCCTCTGGTTCTTCTTTTTAGAGTGATTTTCAAAATCATCACGGAGCAATCTTTTGTGTTGCTGGTGGCAACTTGTTCGGATGTCCAGTTGCCAATCTTGGTCACTTCCATTAAGGCCAGACCTTATATCTTATCATTCATTTTATCCATCAGGAACTCAAATTATTAATTTGATGGTATGGAGATTTAACGCTTAGTACTTAGTCTTAGAAATTTCTCTGACTCGGTGATTAATACTATGTTGCAGGCTCATAAATCTGTGTCTAGTAAGATTTATTATCGAGTTTGAAAGAGTTACATCTCTTGATGCTCTTCCCATAAATTCTCTTGGCATTCATTTAGAATTCCTAGGATTTTATAGTTTCTTCAGGATGGTTTAGATAAGGGTTTTTGTCTGCAAGTTCCTTGCAAGGACAAATCTCTGCTTTTTCTGTGCTGTTTTCACAGAAAAATTTGCTAATCTTTCTGTTATTCTTTGTTTTGTTCAGGCTTTGGTTCATATCAAGTCTGTCATTTAAGTCAATTTCTCCTCCTTGGAGTCTTGTTTTGGTTTTGAGGGCTTTACAGGCTCTTCCGTTTGAGCATGTGCTTTCTTTGGACATTTAAATTACTTTTATGGAAAGTATTGTTCCTTTTAGACATCTCTTCAGCTAGAACCGTTTTTGAATTATCTGCTCTTTCTTGTGAGTCTCCTTTTTCTGATTTTTCATCAGGATAAGTTGGTTTTGCTGTCTTCTTTTCAATTTTTACCTAAGTTGTGAATTTTTAACAACATTAGTAGAGGAATTATTGTCCCTTCCTTGTGTCCTAATACTAAGAATTCTTTGGAGAGATTCTTACATTCTTTGGATGAGGTAAGAGTTTTGAAATTATGTTGAAGCTACTCATATTTCAGAAAGACTTCTAGTCTATTTGTTATTTTTTCTGGTTTTAGGAAAGGTCAGAAGGCTTCTGCCATTTCTTTGGCATCTTGGTTAAAGCTTTTTGATTCATCTTGCTTATTTGGAGTCGGGTTAATCCCCGCCTCAGAGGATTACGGCTCATTCTACTAGGTCAGTTTCTACTTCCTGGACTTTTAAGAATGAAGCTTCTGTTGATCAGATTTGCAAAGCAACGATTTGGTCTTCTTTGCATACTTTTACTAAATTCTACCATTTTGATGTTTTCGCTTCTTCAGAAGCAGTTTTTGGTAGAATAGTACTTCAGGCAGCTGTTTCAGTTTGATTCTTCTGCCTATAACTTGTTTTTTTTTCATTATAAAAATGTAAACTTTTGATTTGGGTAGTGGATTAATTTTTCAGCGGAATTGGCTGTCTTTATTTTATCCCTCCCTCTCTAGTGACTCTTGCGTGGAAGTTCCACATCTTGGGTATCTGCTATCCCATACGTCACTAGCTCATGGACTCTTGCTAATTACATGAAAGAAAACATAATTTATGTAAGAACTTACCTGATAAATTAATTTCTTTCATATTAGCAAGAGTCCATGAGGCCCACCCTTTTTGTGGTGGTTATGATTTTTTTGTATAAAGCACAATTATTCCAATTCCTTATTTTTGATGCTTTCGCTCCTTTCTTATCACCCCACTTCTTGGCTATTCGTTAAACTGAATTGTGGGTGTGGTGAGGGGTGTATTTATAGGCATTTTAAGGTTTGGGAAACTTTGCCCCTCCTGGTAGGAATGTATATCCCATTCGTCACTAGCTCATGGACTCTTGCTAATATGAAAGAAATTAATTTATCAGGTAAGTTCTTACATAAATTATGTTTTTTTTTATTTCATATTTTAACTGTAAAACCTCTATTCTTACGCTACTCTATAAAAGTGAAATAGCCTTATTGAATACTGTCAAGTGATGTTGCTTGACCTATAAATTCAGTAAATACCTCTCATTTTAGTGTGAAAAAACAAACAAACAAACAAGCTTTTCCTGTATACTTTGGTTTTATAAATCAGTTTAAAGGTAGCATATTTCAGTATTCTTCACAGAATGTTTGCCAACAGGGTGGTGTTTTGTAGCAGACAGTAGGGACAGTATAATTCTTTGCAATATTATAACATTTTGTATAGTTTATAGTTGTTACTAAAGTTATTCAATGCACAGGTTAATTGCATAAATTAACATAAATTGATTATGTGATAATTTGAGCAATAAACATTAAAAATATTTATTATTAACTATTGTTAGCTTAATATTAGCCGGGTGGTTTGCCTACTGGAAAGACCCTGGGGCGAACACTGTAATTCTTTCCTAAGATATGGTGAGTCCACGGCTTGAGTAATTACTGTTGGGAATATCCCTCCTGGCCAGCAGGAGGAGGCAAAGAGCACCACAGTTAAACTGATAAGTATCAATCCCTTACCCACAACTCCCAGTCACTCTCTTTGCCTTCGGTGCATGGAGGAGGTGAAGTTTTGGTGAAAAGAGGTACTTACTGCGTTTCCTAACAATTGCTGCCCTAGTTTAGAAAGCTAGAGTTGGCTACTCTGTTCTTTCTTTTTCAAAGGTCTCTGTGAGGAACTGTGTCCTCTCATACTTTGTAACTGTCTACATGCCGGACAGCGGAGCAGCTAAGTGTTTTTTCTTCCAGTTGGGGAGACCATGCACTTAACAACAAATTTAAAAACACTGCTTTTTTTTATTGGGACATAGATAATCCTGTTGTTTGGGTTACACTGGGACATGAAGCAGGCACTGTAGCATGTGTGAGACTAACATTTAAACTCTTTTAAACAGAAAGGGTAAAATATTTTATTAGGCTTTATTTTCTGACACATATTTACTTGATAAAACAATACAAGTTTAAACTGAAAGTAAGGCTGAATTTTCTTTTTTAGCAGCTTATTCATTTCCCCTTTGCTTTAAAATAAAACAATGCAACATTTTGAACTGTCCGGGTTGAAAATACGGATATTTCTGGTACTCTGTGTACCAGGAAGCTATTTTTATTGCCTCTCTGTGTCGCAGCAGTAATTTGAGCGTGGCATTTGCGGTCACATGACCGACTTTACTTCATAACGTTTCTGAGGACAGTGTTGTTTTTCTCCATTTCTGGGTAATCCGGTCTTAAATGGTAGCGGTAAGGCACTTCAGTAATTGAGGTGTGGGGTTGCCTGAGGGGTATTTTAGAAGTTTATTTGATGTTTATTAAATGTTTTTTTCTTAACTTTTCTCACATAATTTTAGCTGGGAATCCTAATTTGGGATAAAATTTAAAGTGTATTTTTTTTCTTGGCTTATTTTAATTGAATATTAAATTTTTTTAAACTTATCTGTACAAGTTTATTTACTGTTTCACAACATGTCTGATATGGAGCAAGAGCCTGCTCTTATGAATTCATGCTTATTATGTTTAGATGCACAAATTGCAGCTCCTATGCAATTTTGTTCTTCATGTGTCAAGAAAACCTTGCAAAATAAAGGTAACATTTTTGAGCCTAATGTCTCTCAAGATGATGCTGTTAAAATAATACCTCAGCTTTCTCCTGCTACGTCCCAAGCCTCAATGGCATCACATGCAGTGCCCTGCGATTCCTCTATAACTCCTAGTGGAGTTTATATTAAAAGCAGAAATTGTTGCCCAGGTATCTTCAGCGGCATCTGCAGCATTAGCTGCCATTCCCAGATTACAGGGAAAATGCAAGAGAAAATCTAGAAATTCAGAAAGTAAGGTGCCTGTCCTCAGTTCTGCTTCCCAAGTTGTCCTTTCTCATAAGTCTGATGTTGAAGATACATTGGGACTTTCTGAGGGTGAAATCTCAGATTCGGACAGTATAATAATTCCTTCTTCTGAGACTGAGGTGGTATCCTTCAGATTTAGGCTTGAACACCTTTGGGTATTGGTAAAGGAGGTTTTAGCTACTTTAGATGACTCTGATACCCCTATCGTCTCTAAGAAATCTAGTAAACTTAATAGTTTCTTTGATGAATTTTTCACTTTGGAGGTTTTTCCTGTGCCAGACTCTGCTAGGGGTGTCTTTTTCCCCGTCTCCCATTTTTAAGAAAATGTTTCCTGTCCACTAAAGACCCTTGGTATACTGTACCCAAAGTTGAAGGGGCCGTTTCCACTTTGGCTAAGAGAACCACTATTCCTATTGAGGATAGCTGCTCTTTTAAGAATCCGATGGACAAGAAGCTGGAGGCTTATTTGAAAAAGATTTATGTTCATCAAGGTCTCCAATGGCAGCAACCTGTGGTGTGTATTGCCACCGTGACTAGAGCAGCATCTTATTGGTTCAACCCCTTGTCTGGTTCTCTTCAAGTAGAGACTTCCTTGGATGAAATTTAAGATAGGATTAAAGCTCTTAAGTTGGCCAATTCCTTTATTGCAGATGCCATTTTACAGGTTGTTAGACTAGGAGCTAAATCTTCTAGTTTCGCTGTCCTAGCCCGCAGGGCGTTATGGTTTAAATATTGGTCTGTGGACGTTTCCTCTAAAGTCAAGCTTCTGGCGATTCCTTACATGGGCAAAACCTTGTTTGGACCCAGTTTGGCAGAAAATATCTCATATTACGGGTGGAAAAGGTTCTTTTTTACCTAAAGATAAGAAGAATAGGCCTAAAGGACATCAGAATAATGTTCGTTCCTTTCGTAACTTCAGAGGAAAGCCTTCCTCTTCTTCTTCCAAGCAGGAACAATCCAAGTCTTCTTGGAAACCCAATCAGTCTTGGAACAAGGGGAAACAATCAAAGAAACCCACAGCTGATTCCAAATCAGCATGAAGGGTTTGCCCCCGATCTGGGATCAGATCAGGTGGGGGCAGACTTTCTCAGTTCTCTCAAGCCTGGATACGAGATGTCCCAGATCCCTGGACTGTGGACATAGTATCCCAGGTTACAAATTGGAATTCAAGACTTTTCCTCAGAGACGCAGATTTCATCTCTCAAGATTATCTGCAGACCAGATAAAGAGAGAGGTGTTCTTGAAATGTATACAACATCTTTCCTCCCTGGCAGGCACTGATAGTTCCAGTGCAGGAACAAGGTCTCAGGTTCTACTCCAACCTATTTGTGGCTCCCACAAAAGAGGAAACTTTCCGTCCCATTCTAGACTTGAAGTGTCTAAACAAGTTTCTCAAAGTTCCATCCTTCAAAATGTAAATTATACGCTCCATTCTTCCTTTAGTACAAGAGGGTCAGTTCATGACAACCATAGACCTAAAGGATACGTATCTTCATGTTCCTATTCACAGGGACCATCACAGATTCCTGAGATTTGCCTTTCTGGACAAACATTTCCAGTTTGTGACCCTTCCATTTGGTCTATCCACGAGTCCTAGAAATTTTGCAAAGGTTCTGGGGGCTCTTTTGGCAGTGATCCGTTCTCTTGGATTTGCTGTGGCACAATACCTGGATGACATATTGGTTCAGGTGCCATCTTTTCAACAAGCAAAATCTCACACAAAGATAATGTTGTCTTTTCTTCGTTCCCACGGATGGAATGTGAGTCAGGAAAAAAGCTCCCTTTCCCCTGCTACAAGAGTAGTCTTCTTAGGGACCATAATAGATTCTCTATTGATGAAGATTTTTCTGACAGAGGTCAGGAAAAACAAAATATTTTCTTCAGGCTACTGCTCATCCTTCAGTGGCTCAATGTATGGAAGTAATTGGTCTGGTGGTGGCTTCCATGGACATCATTCATTTTGCTTGATTCCATTTGAGAGCTCTCCAGTTGTGCATGCTCAGACAATGGAATGGTGACCATGCGGATCTATCTCAGAGAATAGAGTTAGATCAGTCGTCAAGGAATCTCTCCCATGGTGGATTTCTCGGGAACATCTGTCTCGGGGCACATGCTTTTTGAGATCTTCCTGGGTGATCGTGACCATGGACGCCAGCCTGCTGGGCTGGGGAGCAGTCTGGAACTCATTAAAAGCTCAGGGCCTTTGGACTCGGCAGGAGTCTGCTCTTCCCATCAACATCTTGGAGTTAAGGGCGATTTACAATGCTCTATTGACTTGGCCTCAGTTGTCCTCAGCCCAGTTAATCAGGTTCGAGTCAGACAACATAACCTCTGTGGCTTACATCAATCACCAAGGAGGAACTCTGAGTTCCTTAGCCATGAAGGAGGTTACTCGAAATCTTCAGTGGGCAGAGACCCACAATTGCTGTCTATCTGCCATCCACATTCCAGGAGTAGACAACTGGGAAGTGGATTTTCTGAGCAGACAGACTTTTCTTCATGGGGAGTGGGAACTCCATCCGGAAATGTTTTCCAGCTTAGTCCTCAAATGGGGGATGCTGGAGTTAGATCTGATGGCGTCCTGTCAGAACGCCAAGCTTCCAAGGTACGGTTCAAGGTCAAGAGATCTACAGGCCATTCTGATAGATGCTCTGGCGGTTCCTTGGGTTTTCAGGTTGGCATATCCGTTTCCTCCATTTGCTCTCCTTCCACAAGTCATTGCTCGTATCAAACAGGAGAGGGCGTTGGTGATTCTAATAGCCCATGCGAGGCCTCGCAGGATCTGGTTTGCAAACCTAGTGGAGATGTCATCTCTCCCACCTCGGAGACTACCTCTGAGGAAGGACCTCCTGATTCAGGGTCCCTTCCTTCATCCAAATCTTGTTTTTTTAAAGCTGACTGCTTGGAGATTGAACGCTTAATTCTTTTTAAGCGTGGTTTTTCTGAGTTGGTCATTGAGACCATGATTCAGGCTTGCAAGCCTGTTACTAGAAAGATTTACCATAAGATATGGTGTAAATATCTTTATTGGTGTGAATCCAAGGGCTACTCTTGGAGTAGAATTAGAGTTCCTAGAATTTTATCTTTCCTTCAGGAAGGCCTGGAAAAGGAATTGTCAGGCAGTACCCTGAAGGGCCAGTTTTACTACATAAACGTTTGGCGGATGTGAGAGATGTGCAATCTTTTTGTCAGGCCTTGGTCAAAATCAGGATTGTCTTTAAATCTGTTGCTCCTCCTTGGAGCCTTAACCTTGTTCATAAAGTTTTACAGCTGGCTCCGTTGGAGCCGTTGCATTCCATAGACATTAAGTTGTTATCTTGGAGGGTTTTGTTACTTGTTGCTATCTCTTCTGCTCGAAGAGTCTCGGAACTCTCAGCTCTGCAGTGTGATTCCCCTTATCTTATTTTTCATGTAGATAAGGCGGTTCTTCGTACTAAGTTAGATTTCCTTCCTAAGGTTGTTTCTAATAGAAATATCAATCAGGAGATTGTTGTTCCCACTCTGTTTCTTAATCCTTCTTCTGCCAAAGAACGTTTGTTACACAATTTGGATGTTGTACGTGCTCTTAAATTCTACTTAAAGACAACTGAGAGTTTACGCCAGTCCTCTGCCCTCTTTGTCTGTTTCTCTGGGAAACGTAAAGGTCAGAAAGCTACTGCTACTATTCTTTATTTTTGGTTACGAGGTAATAATTTGTTTGGCTTATGAGACTGCTGGACAGCAGCCTCCGTAGAGAATTCTGGCTCATTCCACAAGAGCTGTTTCCTCTTCTTGGGCTTTGAAAAATGAAGCTTCTGTGGAACAAATTTGTAAGGCTGCAACTTGGTCTTCTATACATACTTTTTCCAAATTTGATACTTTTGCCTTGGCTGAGGCTTCTTTTGGGAGAAAGGCTCTTCAAGCGGTGGTGCCTTCTGTTTAGGACTGCCTGTCTTGTCCCTCCTTATTTATCCGTGTCCTCTAGCTTGGGTATTGGTTCCCAACAATAATTATTCAAGCCGTGGACTCACCATATTTTAAGAAAGAAAAACTAAATTGATGCTTACCTGATAAATGTATTTATATCTGGATATGGTGAGTCCACAGCCCCACTCTTTATTTTAAGACAGTTGTTCTTTTGACTATAACCTCAGGCCAGGCACCTCTACACCTTGTGTTACTCCTTTTTCTCCATTTCCCTTCAGTCGGATGACTTGGGGTTGTGGGTAAGGGAGTGATACTTAGCAGTTTAACTGTGTTGCTCTTTGCCTCCTCCTGCTGGCCAGGAGTGATATTCCCAACAGTAATTACTCAAGCCGTGGACTCACCATATCCGGAATAAAATACATTTATCTGGTAAGCATACTTTTTTTTTTTTTTTTTTTTTTTTTTAATTTTTTATATTATGAATACAGCACAGTTAGAGCATTTTATTTAAATTAAAACCTTCTTTTTTTTAATCAGATCAGACAGTTTTATTTTTTGTATGCAATTTATGTTTGGAATTGGCTTATAAACCCATATCAGTATATACAAATTATTGTATAGATAATTCTCCACAATGCTCCACATGCCTAGATTACAAGTTGAGTAGTATTTTACATGAGATTTCTGGCATTAATTGTGCTTGAGACCATGATTTTCTAATTTGGGGAGGTTTTGGTTTGGATTAAAGTGATTGTAAACTTTAATGAATTAAAGGCCAGTATTAAATAATACTCTTAAAAACAGGGGTACTTTAATTCATTAAACATAACGCTGATCCTCCATCCGCATCTGCTGCTTCATTAGCATATTAATGATGAAACCTGCTTCCTCCAATCACTGCGTTGCCCCACGAGCTGGACACCAAAGGGGGCACACAACGATTGGAGGAAGCCAGATTCTGCATCGATCTGCTAAAGAAAGCAGCAGATGCGGGCGGAGGATCGGCGTTATGTTTACCGTAATGCAAATTTTTTAAAATAAGCATCTTTGTAAACTTGAATGATGTTTTTAAGAGTATTATTTAATACTGGCCTTTAATTTGGTACATTTTACAATCACTTTAACTGTATGGGATATTAATATATTGCATAAAAAATTGCAGCAGATTTTCCAGGTTACAATAGTGGACTTTTAACCTTTTTTCGAACTGTAAAATTTGGTTTTTAAAACGGTGTCATTTCTACCATTGAAACTAATATACCACTTCAGGCTAATGAGACAATTTAATATCTGTACATGGTATAAAGGCAAATCTGAAGCTGTAGGTATAAATAATTGCTACTATGCAGTTATTAAAGCTAATTTCACTATAAAGTACTACTCAGAGGTAAAACTAAATGGGATTTAATGAGAGCATTGGAATAAATGATATTTGTATGCTGAAGTGTTTTAAGTGGTAACAATACTGAGGTAAAATTGCATGTGTAAGTTAAATATGGGCAAAGGTGATTGTTAGAAGATAAGAGTATAAAGGTTAGGGATGAGTTACAGTCTTTGAAAAGATAGAAGTTATTGATCCAATGTAAACATAATTGTAGTGTAATGTGTGACACTGATTATCTAGTGAATGTGTTTTATTAGCAGTACATTAGAAACTGCTATCATATATTTGGTTACTACAGGTGCTTCACAATTACATGTGAACTCTTGAGTTATAGCTGTTTGTGCATGATATAAAATAGTCAACATGAATAAAGATACCATTTGTGTTGCAATAAGTGGCCATAAATAACTGGTTGCATTTTATTTACAGCAGAGTAAGGTTGAAGAGTAAAAGTTACTGTCATGAGATGCAGGACATATGCAGGACACAGCAATGATGGTATAACTCTATTTTATTGCAGAGCATAGCAATACACATCTAGTTAGGTTGATTGTACTAAACTACCTGCGACACAGACACCGGACCTAAGCCCCGCCCACACACTAGTGACATCACATCCTGCTCTCATCACATCTTCCCCTTTTTCAAAGGCGAAGCATACATTTGCATATAACAAATAACAAGATACACAAACAGAGTATACAACAACATTTTTGTTTTTGAACATTATATAAACAAATAGGTTAGAAAACATGAACAAATAAATTACATCCTGACTTGGACATCAGGGTAGACTACCCTAGTCCACATTTACCATGGGATTATTCTGCCCATACTTCCGGTCACTGTTCTAGCTAAAGTCAGTCCCTATATCGGGCCGGAAGTTTCACCACTCTTCTGCTTGATGTAACTTTGCATGAACTGTCCTCTGATACAGAAGATGGTGAACAAGAGTCCGCTGGAGGCAAAGATATATCCCCGTTGTGGTCTTGCTGAGGGGAAGGCACCTCTCTTAGAACAGGGGATCCCACCAGCGGTGGTACTGAGGCATCCAGTTCCAGACTCTCAGGTACAGACTGAAGATGTCTTCGGTTACGGCGTGTAACCGTCCCTCCCTCCGTAAGGACTGTATAAGACCTTGGTTCTGGAGAGCGGCCAACTACCTAACAACTTTCTTCTCATCGTCCAGTTTAATTCTGACACTTTTTCCCGCTTTCAGTTCCTGTAAGGGCCTGACAGAATGTCTCCTGTCGTAGAAGAAACGATAACCCTTTTTGGCCTCTTCATCCCTCCTAAGGACTTCATCCCAAGGAACAGGGCCAGGCGGCTTGAAGACACCCACTGAGGGTAAGTGGTGCGAATCTGGCGTCCTAGCATCAGCTGTGCTGGGCTAAACCCGGTGGCTTGAATGGGCGTCGCCCTGTATGACAAGAGGGCTAGGTACGGCTCAGAATGCTTTAGAATTAATTTTGTTGTTTGAACTGCCCTTTCAGCCATTCCGTTGGCCTGCGGATAATGTGGACTTGATGTGGAATGTACAAAATCATATTCCCTGCTGAAAGCACTGAACTCTGTAGAAGCAAACTGCATACCCTTATCGCTCCATTGGAATGCCCCAGCGGGCGAAAAAGCTCTTCAGGCGAATGATAACGGCCTGACTTGTGATATCATTCAGGGGTGCAATTTCCAAATACCTGGAATAGTAGTCGATCACAACAAGAAACTTTTTCCCGTGCAGTTCACACAAATCAGCAGCTATTTTCTGCCACGGCCCCGCAGGCAGCGGAGTAGAAATCAAGGGCTCCCTTCTCTGAGTAGGCCGGCGTTCCCGGCAAAAGGCACATTTAGGCACATGATTTGCAATGTCGGAGCTGATCCCAGGCCACCCCACAGCTGTAGCTGCCCTTTCTCTGCACTTTGTAATGCCTAAGTGGCCATCATGAATCCTGTTTAACATCTCCTTCCTCATGCTGACAGGAATTACAATGCAGTCTTGGAACAGCACCAACCCCTCCAGCTCCGTGAGCTGCGACCTCTCTGGCTAGTAAGCATTTAAAGACATCCAGGCTGCCCGGCTCTCGGGCCAGCCTTCTTTTATGTACCTTATAACTTCTTGCAGATCTGTGTCCAAATATGTCTCTTTCTTTATCTCTTCCAGTTTCCTTGAAGAAATGGACTTAGAGGCCAGAACAGAATCAACATACACTTTCAAATCCGATTCTGTGGAGGATTCTTCAGCAGCAGCCAGCAGGAGCCTGGATAGTTTATCCGCCAAAAACAGTTGTTTTCCCGGCACATGCACTGCCTGAACATTGAACCTGAGCAATCTCATTAAAAGTCTCTGGCATCTCAAGGGTGTTTTGTCAATGTCATAAGAGTTGATTAGAGGGACTAGCGGTTTGTGGTCAGTTTCCAGACTAAATTTCTCCAAACCCACTAGATAGCGCTGGAAGCGCTCACAGGCCCAAACTGCAGCCAGGCACTCTTTCTCAATTTGAGCGTATTTTGACTCTGCAGCCGTCAGTGTGCGGGAACAGTAGGCGATGGGCTGTAGTTTATTTTCGTTCAGCTGCAGGAGTGCAGCCCCACAACCCATAACTGCTTGCATCGGCACTAACCACAGTATTTTTTTGAAGGGTCGTAGAACCCCAGCACTGGGGCAGACCCCAGCAGGGACTTGGCATGCAGGAAAGCTTTTTCTTGTGAAGGTCCCCAGACCCAGGCAACATCTTTCTTAAGCAACTCTGTAATAAACTAAACTTAAAACTGTTGATAAATCTGGAAGAAACTTGCCCATGTAATTTACAAGGCCCAATATCTGTCTCAGCTCATGTACATCAGAAGGACTTTTCATCTGTTCAATAATAATTTTCTCAGGGTCTGGCTTGATGCCATCCCCGTTGCTGATATGCCCAAAGTAGCATAATTCAGTTTTCCTAAAATTACATTTTTCTTTATTCAGCTTCAGCCCAGACTCTTTGATAGCCTGTAGCACACAACTCAAACGCTGATCATGCTCCTCCACTGTAGACCCATACACTAGAATGTCGTCCATGACGACCGCTGTGCCCACGTGGTCACTCAGGAGAGAACTCATTTCCCTTTGAAAGATTTCAGGAGCGGAGGATATCCCAAAGGGGAGTCTGCAGAAGCAGAACCGACCTACCGATGTGATAAAGGTAGTCAGTTTGCGGCACTTTGGATCCAGGGTGATCTGCCAACAGCCGCTAGAAGCGTCTAATGTGGAAAAGAACTTCGCCCCAGCCAACTTTGGAGCTATATCTTCTAATGTCGGCAGCAAAAATCTCTCCCTCTTCACTGCCTCATTCAACCTTTTCAGGTCCACACAGATGCACACCTTTCCGTTTTTCTTTGCAACTGGAACAATGGGGGCACACCAATCAGTCGCTTCAACAACCTCTTCAATAACCCCCATAGACTTCATGCGCATAAGCTCCTTCTCCACTTGAGGCATGAGCTGGAACGGAATTCTACGAGGAGTAGAAATACTGTATGGGACTGCATCACTTTTAAGTGCTATACGAACTGGTTTGCAATTCAGTAGGCCCAACTCGCCAAACATATCTTCGGAAATCTCATTCACTCTGGCCACGAGGCCCAAGTCACAGGATGCTTTTCTGCTCAATAAATTGTTAACACACTGACCTCGAATCACATGCACCCACATGGTGAACTTTCTTTACTTGTACTCACAGCTGGCAAGAAATTTCCCTGCACAATCAATGCGGCCACCAGGACTATGGACATTTGTAGTAACCTTCGCCAGCTGGGGCTGTCGAGGCAGTTTCATAAATTCATCAAAAGACATTACAGTGATATCTGCTCCTGTGTCAATCTTAAAATCAACTTTGTCTCCCATTACAGTAAAAGTAACTTTCCAATCTTCCTCTGAGCTTGGCCGTTCCACAACGGACCCCACAAAAGACACTTCCTGACCCTCCTGGTCACCGTCCACCTGCATCTCCTTAATGTATTCAGTTCTACACACCACTTCAAAATGGCCCATTCTGTTACATTTTCTGCATCTTTTATCCCTGGCCGGGCATATAACACTCTGATCATGAGCACGGTAGCACCGCGTGCATCAGGCATATTGCGCCCATCCACTTCTAGGCCTTTCCAGTACTTTAGATCTACCGCTCACACTGTGCCTTTCACTAGCATTTTTCCTAGACTGTTGCACTTCATCCACAATACTCTCAGACCTCAGATCAGCACTTTGCTTTTTCACCAGTTCACTCTGGCGGGCCATCCTAATAGCCCCATCTAATGTTAAATCATGCTCTAACTGCAGCTTCAGTGAGACTTCAGCATTTGCAATCCCAATAACTATTCTGTCTCTGATTTGCTCTTCTTTAGCAACACCAAACTCACAGAATTCAGCTAGTTCATACAGGCTGCGCACAAAAGACTCCACAGATTCTCCCACACGCTGATTACGTTTGTGAAAACAAGCTCTCTCATAAATCACATTTCTTTTGGGCACAAATTGGGCACTGAGTTTATCCATAACTATATCAAAGTCAAATTCTTCCCCCTCTTGGAAAGTAAAAGCATTGAACACTGGCTCCACATCTTTCCCCATAGAGTATAAAAGAGAATTAACTTGTACTTCACCACTCTCCTTGTTCAGTTTGGAAGCAATCCTGAAGCGCTGAAACCGCTGACGCCATGTGGGCCAAGCTGCAGGCTGAGAGAAGTCAAAAGGCTCAGGTGGGGTAAACTTTGACATTGCAATCGATCAGGAACAGAAGCGCAGTCCAGAACTTCTGACACCATGTCATGAGATGCAGGACACAGCAATGATGGTACAACTCTATTTCTCCTGTTAAGTGTAGTCAGTCCACGGGTCATCATTACTTCTGGGATATTAACTCCTCCCCAACAGGAAGTGCAAGAGGATCACCCAAGCAGAGCTGCTATATAGCTCCTCCCCTCTACGTCACACCCAGTCATTCTCTTGCACCCAACTAATAGATAGGATGTGTGAGAGGACTGTGGTGATTATACTTAGTTTTTATATCTTCAATCAAAAGTTTGTTATTTTAAAACAGCACCGGAGTGTGTTGTTCCTTCTCAGGTAGAATTTGAAGAAGAATCTACCTGAGTTTTTGGATGATTTTAGCCGGCGTAGCTAAGATTCATTTTGCTGTTCTCGGCCATTCTGAGGAGTGAGGTAAACTTCAGATCAGGGGACAGCGGGCAGGTTCACCTGCAAAGAGGTATGTTGCAGTATATTATTTTCTGAGGAATGGAATTGACTGAGAAAATACTGCCAATACCGATATAATGTAAGTTCAGCCTTAAATGCAGTAGTAGCAACTGGTATCAGGCTGTTATGTATATATGTGTACACTTCAGTATTCTGGGGAATGGCACTTCACTGGGATAATACTATATGCATATAATTTTTAGCCTAACTTGCAGTGGGAACGTCTAGCAACAGGCTGTTTAATGACATTTCATGTTATTTGATTTTAAACGTTTTTGCTGGCTTGCTAAATTGTTTAATTATCTGAGGTACTGGGTGAAAAATTGTTTTGGGCACTGTTTTTCCACTTGGCTGTCGTTTATTTTAATTTAAGACAGTTTACTGAACTTCCCTCACTGCTGTGTGTGAGGGGGAGGGGCCTATTTTGGCGCTTTTGCTACGCATCAAAAATTCAGTCAAAAGTCTGTTTCTCTCCCTGCATGATCGGATCGTCTCTACAGAGCTCAAGGGTCTTCAAAAATTATTTTGAGGGAGGTAATCACTCACAGCAGACCTGTGAGATTGTGCTTTGACTGTGATAAAAAACGTTTATATTTTGTACATTTTTTTCTGCTATTAAGGGTTAGTTATCCATTACTAATGGGGGCAATCCTTTGCTAAATTTATGCCTTTACCGGGAAAAATTTGGTTTTTATAATTTCTCCGGTTCATTGTTATTCAACTGTCATAATTTTTTTCTGTGCTTCTTAAAGGCACAGTGCATTTTCCATATTACTTGTAATTTGAGTGAAAAGTATTTCCAAGCTTGCTAGTTTAATTGCTAGTTTGTTAAACATGTCTGACTCAGAGGAATATCTCTGTGCTATATGTGCAAAAGCCAAGGTGGAGCCCAATAGAAATTTATGTACTAATTGCATTGATGCTACTTTAAATAAAAGTCATTCTGTACAAATTGAACATCATTCACCAAACAACGAGGGGGAAGTTATGCCGACTAACTTGCCTCACGTGTCAGTACCTGCATCTCCCGCTCGGGAGGTGCGTGATATTGTAACGCCGAGTACTTCAGGGCGGCCATTACAAATCACACTACAGGACATGGCTAATGTTATGACTGAAGTTTTGTCTAAATTACCAGAACTTAGAGGTAAGCGAGATCACTCTGGGGTGAGAACAGAGTGCGCTGATAATATTAGGGCCATGTCAGATACTGCGTCACAATTTGCAGAACATGAGGACGGAGAGCTTCATTCTGCGGGTGACGGATCTGATCCAAATAAACTGGATTCAGACATTTCAAATTTTAAGTTTAAGCTGGAAAACCTCCGTGTATTACTAGGGGAGGTGTTAGCGGCTCTGAATGATTGTAACACAGTTGCAATACCAGAGAAAATGTGTAGGTTGGATAAATATTTTGCGGTACCGTCGAGTATTGACGTTTTTCCTATACCTAAGAGACTTACTGAAATTGTTACTAAGGAGTGGGATAGACCCGGTGTGCCTTTCTCACCCCCTCCTATATTCAGAAAGATGTTTCCAATAGACGCCACCACACAGGACTTATGGCAAACGGTCCCTAAGGTGGAGGGAGCAGTTTCTACTTTAGCTAAGCGTACCACTATCCCGGTGGAGGATAGCTGTGCCTTTTCAGATCCAATGGATAAAAAGTTAGAGGGTTACCTTAAGAAAATGTTTGTTCAACAAGGTTTTATATTGCAACCCCTTGCATGCATTGCGCCTGTCACGGCTGCAGCAGCATTTTGGTTTGAGTCTCTGGAAGAGACCCTTGACTCAGCTCCATTAGATGAGATTACACACAAGCTTAAAACCCTTAAGCTAGCTAATTCATTTATTTCTGATGCCGTAGTACATTTAACTAAACTTACGGCTAAGAATTCCGGATTCGCCATTCAGGCGCGCAGAGCGCTGTGGCTAAAATCCTGGTCAACTGATGTTACTTCTAAATCTAAATTACTTAACATACCTTTCAAAGGGCAGACCTTATTCGGGCCCGGTTTGAAAGAAATTATCGCTGACATTACAGGAGGTAAAGGCCATGCCCTGCCTCAAGACAGAGCCAAACCTAGGGCTAGACAGTCTAATTTTCGTGCCTTTCGTAACTTCAAGGCAGGAGCAGCATCAACTTCCTCTTCACCAAAACAGGAAGGAGCTGTTGCTCGCTACAGACAAGGCTGGAAACCTAACCAGTCCTGGAACAAGGGCAAGCAGGCCAGAAAACCTGCTGCTGCCCCTAAGACAGCATGAAGTGAGGGCCCCCGATCCGGGAACGGATCTAGTGGGGGGCAGACTTTCTCTCTTCGCCCAGGCTTGGGCAAGAGATGTCCAGGATCCCTGGGCGTTAGAGATCATATCTCAGGGATATCTTCTGGACTTCAAAGCCTCTCCCCCAAAAGGGAGATTTCATCTTTCAGGGTTGTCAACAAACCAGATAAAGAAAGAGGCGTTTCTACGCTTTGTACAAGATCTTTTACTAATGGGAGTGATCCATCCGGTTCCGCGGTCGGAACACGGACAAGGGTTTTACTCAAATCTGTTTGTGGTTCCCAAGAAAGAAGGAACCTTCAGACCAATCTTGGATTTAAAGATCCTAAACAAATTCCTAAGAGTTCCATCGTTCAAAATGGAAACTATTCGGACAATCTTACCCATGATCCAAAAGGGTCAGTACATGACCACAGTGGATTTAAAGGATGCCTACCTTCATATACCGATTCACAAAGATCATTACCGGTATCTAAGGTTTGCCTTCCTAGACAGGCATTACCAGTTTGTAGCTCTTCCATTCGGGTTGGCTACGGCTCCAAGAATCTTCACAAAGGTTCTGGGCTCTCTTCTGGCGGTACTAAGACCGCGAGGAATTTCGGTGGCTCCGTACCTAGACGACATTCTGATACAAGCGTCAAGCTTTCAAACTGCCAAGTCTCATACAGAGTTAGTACTGGCATTTCTAAGGTCGCATGGGTGGAAGGTGAACGAAGAGAAGAGTTCTCTCTTACCACTCACAAGAGTTCCCTTCTTGGGGACTCTTATAGATTCTGTAGAAATGAAGATTTACCTGACAGAAGACAGGTTAACAAAGCTTCAAAATGCTTGCCGTGTCCTTCATTCCATTCAACACCCGTCAGTGGCTCAATGCATGGAGGTAATCGGCTTAATGGTAGCGGCAATGGACATAGTACCCTTTGCACGCCTACATCTCAGACCGCTGCAATTGTGCATGCTAAGTCAGTGGAATGGGGATTACTCAGATTTGTCCCCTACTCTGAATCTGGATCAAGAGACCAGAAATTCTCTTCTATGGTGGCTTTCTCGGCCACATCTGTCCAGGGGGATGCCATTCAGCAGACCAGATTGGACAATTGTAACAACAGACGCCAGCCTACTAGGTTGGGGCGCTGTCTGGAATTCCCTGAAGGCTCAGGGATCATGGACTCAGGAGGAGAGTCTCCTTCCAATAAACATTCTGGAATTGAGAGCAGTTCTCAATGCCCTTCTGGCTTGGCCTCAGTTAACAACTCGGGGGTTCATCAGGTTTCACTCGGACAACATCACGACTGTAGCTTACATCAACCATCAAGGAGGGACAAGAAGCTCCCTAGCGATGATGGAAGTATCAAAGATAATTCGCTGGGCAGAGTCTCACTCTTGCCACCTGTCAGCGATCCACATTCCTGGAGTGGAGAACTGGGAGGCGGATTTCCTAAGTCGTCATACTTTTCATCCGGGGGAGTGGGAACTTCATCCGGAGGTCTTTGCCCCAATACTTCGACTTTGGGGCAAACCAGAGATAGATCTCATGGCGTCTCGCCAGAACGCCAAGCTTCCTTATTACGGGTCCAGGTCCAGGGACCCGGGAGCAGTCCTGGTAGATGCTTTGACAGCACCTTGGACCTTCGGGATGGCCTATGTGTTTCCACCCTTCCCGATGCTTCCTCGATTGATTGCCAGGATCAAACAGGAAAGAGCATCAGTAATTCTAATAGCGCCTGCGTGGCCACGCAGGACCTGGTATGCAGATCTAGTGGACATGTCATCCTGTCCACCTTGGTCTCTGCCTCTGAGACAGGACCTTCTAATTCAGGGTCCTTTCAAACATCAAAATCTAATTTCTCTGAAGCTGACTGCTTGGAAATTGAACGCTTGATTTTATCAAAGCGTGGTTTTTCGGAGTCAGTTATTGATACCTTAATACAGGCTAGGAAACCTGTTACCAGAAGGATTTACCATAAAATATGGCGTAAATACTTACATTGGTGCGAATCCAAGAGTTACTCATGGAGTAAGGTTAGGATTCCTAGGATATTGTCTTTTCTACAAGAGGGTTTAGAAAAGGGTTTATCTGCTAGTTCCTTAAAGGGACAGATCTCAGCTCTGTCCATTCTTTTACACAAACGTCTGTCAGAAGTTCCAGACGTTCAGGCTTTTTGCCAGGCTTTGGCCAGGATTAAGCCTGTGTTTAAAACTGTTGCTCCACCATGGAGCTTAAATTTAGTTCTTAACGTTTTACAGGGTGTTCCGTTTGAACCCCTTCATTCCATTGATATCAAGCTGTTATCTTGGAAAGTTCTGTTTATAATGGCTATTTCCTCGGCTCGTAGAGTCTCTGAGTTATCAGCCTTACATTGTGATTCTCTGTATCTGATTTTTAATTCAGATAAGGTAGTTCTGCGTACTAAACCTGGGTTCTTACCTAAGGTTGTCACTAACAAGAATATCAATCAAGAGATTGTTGTGCCATCATTGTGTCCTAATCCTTCTTCAAAGAAGGAACGACTTCTGCACAATCTAGATGTAGTCCGTGCCCTGAAATTTTATTTACAGGCAACTAAAGATTTTCGCCAAACTTCTTCCCTGTTTGTCGTTTATTCTGGACAGAGGAGAGGTCAAAAAGCTTCTGCTACCTCTCTCTTTTTGGCTTCGTAGCATAATACGTTTAGCCTATGAGACTGCTGGACAGCAGCCTCCTGAAAGAATTACAGCTCATTCCACTAGAGCTGTGGCTTCCACTTGGGCCTTTAAGAACGAGGCCTCTGTTGAACAGATTTGCAAGGCTGCAACTTGGTCTTCTCTTCATACTTTTTCCAAATTTTCCAAATTTGACACTTTTGCTTCTTCGGAGGCTGTTTTTGGGAGAAAGGTTCTTCAGGCAGTGGTCCCTTCCGTATAAAGAGCCTGCCTGTCCCTCCCGTCATCCGTGTACTTTAGCTTTGGTATTGGTATCCCAGAAGTAATGATGACCCGTGGACTGACTACTCTTAACAGGAGAAAACATAATTTATGCTTACCTGATAAATTCCTTTCTCCTGTAGTGTAGTCAGTCCACGGCCCGCCCTGTTTTTTATGGCAGGTCTAAATTTTTAAATTATACTCCAGTCACCACTGCACCCTATAGTTTCTCCTTTCTCGTTTGGTTCTCGGTCGAATGACTGGGTGTGACGTAGAGGGGAGGAGCTATATAGCAGCTCTGCTTGGGTGATCCTCTTGCACTTCCTGTTGGGGAGGAGTTAATATCCCAGAAGTAATGATGACCCGTGGACTGACTACACTACAGGAGAAAGGAATTTATCAGGTAAGCATAAATTATGTTTTTATTGCAATACAATACACATCTAGTCAGGTTGATTGTACTAAACTAACTGCGACACAGACACCGGACCTAAGCCCCGCCCACAAACTAGTGACATCACATCCTGCTCTCATCACAGTTACTACAATTGACTTTGCATAATAACAATGACCAAACACCCCACAAACATGAAAAAGTTGTTAAGATTTCATTCTTGGGCTTATTGACAGTATTAGGGATTGGTTAGCCTCTTGCAATCACTTGTGGCTGGCCAGCTATTACACTGGAGACAGAAGTTCTTAGGTCCAAGCTTTTCATCAGCTTTCAAATAAATGCAGTTATTAGCTTTTAGCTGTCATAACATTGCTTTTAGGCTGGCAGAATTTGATACCTGGGGGTAGATTTATCAAGCAGCAGTTGCTGCTTTCTACGCCGGAAACCTAAGTTAAGAAGCAAGTCATAAGACTGCAGCTCCTTAACTTGTCCACCACCTTTTAGGTGGCAGACTACAATCATCCCGATCCAATCAGGATGATTGACACCCCCTGCTAGCGGCTGATTGTCTGCAAATGTGCAGGGGTCGGCATTGCACAAGCATTTCACAAGAAATGCTTGTGCAATGGTAAATGCCGACAGCGTATTGGCACTATTGCTAGCCGATGCAGAGGTTAACAACTGGTATTTGTAGGACGGGCCTGGTACGTCCTTGGTCGTTAAGTAGTTAAAAAGATCAGTAAGGATGTCTAGGGTGTTCCCCCCCCCTGAACCCGCTAAATATGTTGTGTCAGTATAAATAGAAAAGTAGGAAAACTCGGGTAACTACAGATTTGTCAGTTTGAGTTTAATAATAGATTATGTAAAAAAAAATAATAGTTCAGGGTATTGTTTATAATGATATCTGTTTCCCCACAAATGATGCAATGTTCTTGGTTTTATAGAAATATACTATTGTTTGTGTATTATGGGCTAGTAATCCACTCCACAGTTAGGATGTGGCAGAAAGTTTCAGGTAAGGAATCCAGTCCAGGTTTTCCCCACAATCTAGACTTTGCTTACCTGTAGTAGATATTTAATTATAAGGTTTGTTGTTGGTGTGGATTATATTCTACAGCAGAGCTTTCCAAACTTTTCATGTTGGTGACACACTTTTTAGACCTACATCATTTTGCGACACAGTAATTAATTCAGTTGTACTAGCAAAAAGGAGGTTAAACTAACTTGTTTTAAGAGATACGGACACATACATAAATTATATAATAATGAAATTTGCAAGTAACAGTATGTATGTGCAAGAATTAAAAAAAGTTTAATAACACCAATAGCTACTTACTATTTTAATGGGATGTATGAGGTTAATGGGATGAACACAATTTCTGAATATTTGGTGGAATATTAGATAAAGACACTCACATTTCATCATCAAGCATTTTTAAGTTTCCACTTCCTATTCATATATCAAGAGCAGGAGCAGCAATGCACTACTGGGAGCTAGTTGCAAAAAACCCCCACTGACTTCTGACTTCAGCTCAGCGTTTAAGCTGCTGCCCTCAGAGCTCGGTGAGTCCGATTGACTACTGCCCACGCTGCAAACATACTGCTGCCCCACTCAATTACTACACATGCAGTCACAAGCCAATTAAGGAGACTACACATCAGGAGCCAATGTGCCGCCAATGGGAATAGTTTCAGTTCCCACTGAGCTCCGCTAATTTGTTAAGATTATCTGTGACCCACAAGGTATCAATCATGTGTCAACCATGTGATATGCATAGCAGACAGGCGGAAAGTCAGAAACCAAAAAAAAAAAAAAATTGAAAACAAAATTTGCTGAAGCAGGGACACACCTACACACTGCTGGCGACACACTAGTGTGTCCCGACACACAGTTTGGAAAGCACTGTTCTACAGTATAGTAAGTGCTGTGGAGCAAGGTTTTTGTTTTGTTTATGTTGGAAAATTACTGTCTGCTGCAAATTGTCTGAAATTAAACAGGACAACACAACTAAACCAGTGTGTGGAACACTTTTCTGCTGCAAAAAAAGACTGTTTCAAAGCTGATCCCAAGACAAATCACCAAAGAGATAATAATTGTGTCACAAAACATTAATGGAAAATCTTAAATGAAATAATTTGACTTACATAAAGCCACACAATTTATAGTACCAAAAACAGCACAGTTTTACTTCAGGAAGATTATGTCAGGCTAATCTAATTTACTTCTTTGACTTAGTAACTAAAGTGTTAGGCCAGGGACATGCAGAAGATTTAGCTCATCTAGATTTCTGTAGAAGCATTTGACACTGTCCCACAAAACAAGCAATATCATAAACTTTACTCCTTTTCTAAACCAATTTGATATATTTTAAGAAGATTTAAAACAAATCATATGATATTTAGATTTAAAACACAGATATGTATATTTTACCCAGGTAAAAACATTACAAGTGGTGCCCTATTTAGTGCTTTCACTCACACGCAAACACCGGCAGAAGAGAAATAAAGCGCTGGTATTACAAGTTGAAAGTAAAATGTTTGCGCGCAAGCTAACTGTTGGACTTTGAATATCGTGACCGCGCTAACTTCTTTTCCCCTTAGACTTTAATGGAGCTGCAAATCAGAAAAAAAAACTAACACCTATCATTTGTTCACTAAACCCGACCTGAATTATGAATATTTTACTTTTTAATGTTCTTCACATAGAAGAAAATGAATTTATATGCCCGGGTGCATCCTTATATTCATACGTATAGAATTCTTGTATTAAAAGATTATTTTATTCTTAATCCATTATTTATTTTGCGCTCATGCGGTTGTGTTTACTTTCAACTGAGCGTGTTACCGTGGGTGCAATATTTCAATATCTTGAGCGCTAACTTTAGTCCGCCACTTGTATTCTAGCCCTTACTGTTTTGCCTTGTATTACATCAGTCTATGCGTGTTTAAATTGTTTTTTTTTTTTATGTTTAATTCTTAATTTTTCATTGACCCCACTCTTTTTTTCTTTATTATTCAAGCTACTTTTGAAAATGTCTTATCTCTGCATGCTGCCAAAATTATGAATGATTTTTATATTATCTATAAAATTGCTTTTCAGTTGTACTTTAAGGTTAGACACAATTTGTCTTTTTGTTTTTTTAGCGGAAATTCTAGAATTGGCCGGAAATGCAGCAAGAGACAATAAAAAGGGTAGGGTCTCGCCAAGGCACATCTTACTGGCTATAGCAAATGATGAAGAACTAAATCAGGTAAGTAATGTTTTCAGATAAAACACACAATAGATATTTAAAAAAAGTTATAAAGCAAAATCAATATAGTTAAAATGATTAAAGATAATTGAAACAAAGGATTTAAGAACAATCAAGGTTTATGGCTATGTACAGCATAAAAAAATAGCAGCACACAACAGTTAGGTCCACAAGTATTTGGCCAGTGACACAATTGTAATCATTTTGACTCTGTACGCTACTGCAGTGGATTTGAAATGAAGCAGTCATGATGTGATTGGAGTGTAGACTTTTAGCTTTTTAAATATTGCATGAACTGTTAAGAATTACAACAATTTTCATACATAGCTCACAATTTTCAGGGGCTCAGAAGTAACCGGAAAAACTAACATAATTATTAATCAAAGTATAACTACTTAGGGCTAGATTACAAGTGGAGCGCTAAATGATTGCGCACCCACAAAACAGGCAAATTTGCCCGTTTCGGGGCACGCAATAATTAATCATCCATTACAAGTGACTGGTTATTGTTACAGCGATCTCTGGTTAATTTAAAAATGTGCCCCAAATGTCCCCAAAATACAGTCTAGCATATTTTATTTAAAAATAAATATAGCAGCATCTTTATTTTTATTTTTTTAAATTACTGCACCAGGCATTATTTTGGGGTTAAAGTTGGTGGGAGTGGGGTGTTAGAAAAAAATGGCACTGAAAAGTGCCTTAACACTGCAGTCTATGGGAACTGTGTTCCCTGCAAATATATATGTAGATGCTGCCTTATATACATATATATTTGTGTTAATATGTGTTTATAAGAATGATGTTGTCATAGGAACCTATGGAAGCGCACTTGTGAGCACAATGCGAATGTGAGGTCACGCTTGCATTGCTGTGAACTTGTAATACCATTGCACATTAGCGTACGCTGGTATTACACAGTGGAATGCAAATATCGCTTTCATGAAATCGATATTTAGTGCTCCACTTGTAATCTGGCCCTTAATACGTGATTCAAAATACTTTACAGTAAATGACAGAAATATGGTACCTATGGATCTCAATTTATTATGCGTTTCCTCCTTTTGTTGGTCTTTACTCTAGCTGTCTTAAAGGACCATCGCATAATCGACAATTCTATAGTTAATAGACTGTGCAAAAGCACATAGTCTGAGTAGTAGATTTTTTTTCATGACAAATTTAAAATTAGTTCAGTTTTCCTTGTTCCCACATCATGTGACAACCATCAGCTAATCACAAAATGCATATTTCTTCTGTTAAGTGTGATCAGTCCACGGGTCATCATTACTTCTGGGATATTACTCCTCCCCAACAGGAAGTGCAAGAGGATTCACCCAGCAGAGCTGCATATAGCTCCTCCCCTCTACGTCACTCCCAGTCATTCTCTTGCACCCAACGACTAGATAGGATGTGTGAGAGGACTATGGTGATTATACTTAGTTTTATATCTTCAATCAAAAGTTTGTTATTTTAAAATAGCACCGGAGTGTGTTATTATCTCTCTGGCAGAGTTTGAAGAAGAATCTACCAGAGTTTTTGTTATGATTTTAGCCGGAGTAGTTAAGATCATATTGCTGTTTCTCGGCCATCTGAGGAGAGGTAAACTTCAGATCAGGGGACAGCGGGCAGATGAATCTGCATAGAGGTATGTAGCAGTTTTTATTTTCTGACAATGGAATTGATGAGAAAATCCTGCCATACCGATATAATGTATACTTTACACTTCAGTATTCTGGGGAATGGTACTTCACTAGAATTACACTGTAAGAAATACATAAAGCTGTTTAATAACTAGAGATTATGTTTAACGTTTTTGCTGGAATGTAAAATCGTTTTCATTTACTGAGGTACTGAGTGAATAAATGTTTGGGCACTATTTTTCCACTTGGCAGTTGCTTAATCTGTTTTTCTGATAGTTTCTGTTCTCCCTCACTGCTGTGTGTGAGGGGGAGGGGCCGTTTTTTTGGCGCTTTTACTGCATCAAATATTTCAGTCAGCAACTCATTGTATTCCCTGCATGATCCGGTTCATCTCTACAGAGCTCAGGGGTCTTCAAAACTTATTTTGAGGGAGGTAATTTCTCTCAGCAGAGCTGTGAGAATTATAGTTTGACTGAGATAAACGTTTATTCTGTAATTTGTTTCCTGCTTTCAGAATTTGTTATTTTTGCTAATGGGATTAAACCTTTGCTAAAGTTGTGTTGTTTACAAGGATTGAGGCTATAACTGTTTCAATTTATTAATTTTCAACTGTCATAGATCTTCTGTGCTTCTTAAAGGCACAGTACGTTTTAATATTATTCTAATTGAATTGTATTTCCAAGTTGCAAGTTTATTTGCTAGTGTGTTAAACATGTCTGATTCAGAGGATGATACCTGTGTCATTTGTTGCAATGCCAAAGTGGAGCCCAATAGAAATTTATGTACTAACTGTATTGATGCTACTTTAAATAAAAGTCAATCTGTACAAATTGAACAAATTTCACCAAACAACGAGGGGAGAGTTATGCCGACTAACTCGCCTCACATGTCAGTACCTGCATCTCCCGCTCGGGAGGTGCGTGATATTGTAGCGCCGAGTACATCTGGGCGGCCATTACAAATCACATTACAGGATATGGCTACTGTTATGACTGAAGTTTTGGCTAAATTACCAGAACTAAGAGGTAAGCGTGATCACTCTGGGGTGAGAACAGAGTGCGCTGATAATATTAGGGCCATGTCAGACACTGCGTCACAGGTGGCAGAACATGAGGACGGAGAACTTCATTCTGTGGGTGACGGTTCTGATCCAAACAGACTGGATTCAGATATCTCAAATTTTAAATTTAAACTGGAAAACCTCCGTGTATTACTAGGGGAGGTGTTAGCGGCTCTGAATGATTGTAACACAGTTGCAATACCAGAGAAAATGTGTAGGTTGGATAAATATTTTGCGGTACCGGCGAGTACTGAGGTTTTTCCTATACCTAAGAGACTTACTGAAATTGTTACTAAGGAGTGGGATAGACCCGGTGTGCCGTTCTCACCCCCTCCGATATTTAGAAAAATGTTTCCAATAGACGCCACCACACGGGACTTATGGCAAACGGTCCCTAAGGTGGAGGGAGCAGTTTCTACTTTAGCTAAGCGTACCACTATCCCGGTGGAGGATAGCTGTGCTTTTTCAGATCCAATGGATAAAAAATTAGAGGGTTACCTTAAGAAAATGTTTGTTCAACAAGGTTTTATATTGCAACCCCTTGCATGCATTGCGCCGATCACGGCTGCAGCGGCATTCTGGATTGAGTCTCTGGAAGAGAACATTAGTTCAGCTACTCTGGACGACATTACGGACAGGCTTAGAGTCCTTAAACTAGCTAATTCATTCATTTCGGAGGCCGTAGTACATCTTACTAAACTTACGGCGAAGAATTCAGGATTCGCCATTCAGGCACGCAGGGCGCTGTGGCTAAAATCCTGGTCAGCTGATGTTACTTCTAAGTCTAAATTGCTTAATATACCTTTCAAAGGGCAGACCTTATTCGGGCCCGGGTTGAAAGAGATTATCGCTGACATTACAGGAGGTAAAGGCCATGCCCTGCCTCAGGACAAAGCCAAAGCTAAGGCTAGACAGTCTAATTTTCGTTCCTTTCGTAATTTCAAAGCAGGAGCAGCATCAACTTCCTCTGCACCAAAACAGGAAGGAGCTGTTGCTCGCTACAGACAAGGCTGGAAACCTAACCAGTCCTGGAACAAGGGCAAGCAGACCAGGAAACCTGCTGCTGCCCCTAAAACAGCATGAATTGAGGGCCCCCGATCCGGGATCGGATCTAGTGGGGGGCAGACTTTCTCTCTTCGCCCAGGCTTGGGCAAGAGATGTCCAGGATCCCTGGGCGCTAGAGATATCTCAGGGATACCTTCTGGACTTCAAATACTCTCCTCCAAGAGAGAGATTTCATCTGTCAAGGTTGTCAACAATCCAGACAAAGAAAGAGGCGTTTCTACGCTGCGTACAAGAGCTCTTGTTAATGGGAGTAATCCATCCAGTTCCACGATCGGAACAGGGACAGGGGTTTTACTCAAATCTGTTTGTGGTTCCCAAAAAAGAGGGAACTTTCAGACCAATCCTGGACTTAAAGATCCTAAACAAATTCCTAAGAGTTCCATCGTTCAAGATGGAGACTATTCGGACAATTTTACCTATGATCCAAGAGGGTCAGTACATGACCACTGTAGATTTAAAAGATGCTTACCTTCACATACCGATTCACAAAGATCATTACCGGTACCTAAGGTTTGCCTTCCTAGACAGGCATTACCAGTTTGTGGCTCTTCCATTCGGATTGGCTACAGCTCCAAGAATCTTCACAAAGGTTCTGGGTGCTCTTCTGGCGGTACTAAGACCGCGGGGAATCTCGGTAGCTCCATACCTAGACGACATTCTGATACAAGCTTCAAGCTTTCAAACTGCCAAGTCTCATACAGAGTTAGTACTGGCATTTCTAAGGTCACATGGATGGAAGGTGAACGAAAAGAAAAGTTCACTCGTTCCACTCACAAGAGTTCCCTTCCTGGGGACTCTTATAGATTCTGTAGAAATGAAGATTTACCTGACAGAGGACAGGCTAACAAGACTTCAAAGTGCTTGCCGCACCCTTCATTCCATTCAACACCCGTCAGTGGCTCAATGCATGGAGGTAATCGGCTTAATGGTAGCGGCAATGGACATAGTACCCTTTGCACGCTTACACCTCAGACCACTGCAACTGTGCATGCTAAGTCAGTGGAATGGGGATTACTCAGACTTATCCCCTTCTCTGAATCTGGATCAAGAGACCAGAGATTCTCTTCTATGGTGGCTTTCTCGGCCACATCTGTCCAGGGGGATGCCATTCAGCAGACCAGACTGGACAATTGTAACAACAGACGCCAGCCTTCTAGGCTGGGGTGCCGTCTGGAATTCTCTGAAGGCTCAGGGACAATGGAGTCAGGAGGAGAGTCTCCTGCCAATAAACATTCTGGAATTGAGAGCAGTTCTCAATGCCCTCCTGGCTTGGCCCCAGTTGACAACTCGGGGGTTCGTCAGGTTTCAGTCGGACAACATCACCTAGCTATGATGGAAGTATCAAAGATAATTCGCTGGGCAGAGTCTCACTCTTGCCACCTGTCAGCAATCCACATCCCGGGAGTGGAGAACTGGGAGGCGGATTTCTTAAGTCGTCAGACTTTTCATCCGGGGGAGTGGGAACTCCATCCGGAGGTCTTTGCCCAAATACTTCGACGTTGGGGCAAACCAGAGATAGATCTCATGGCGTCTCGACAGAACGCCAAGCTTCCTCGTTACGGGTCCAGATCCAGGGATCCAGGAGCAGTCCTGATAGATGCCCTGACAGCACCTTGGGACTTCAGGATGGCTTACGTGTTTCCACCCTTCCCGATGCTTCCTCGATTGATTGCCAGAATCAAACAAGAGAGAGCATCAGTGATTATAATAGCACCTGCGTGGCCACGCAGGACTTGGTATGCAGACCTGGTGGACATGTCATCCTGTCCACCTTGGTCTCTACCTCTGAAACAGGACCTTCTGATACAGGGTCCCTTCAAACATCAAAATCTAACTTCTCTGAAGCTGACTGCTTGGAAATTGAACGCTTGATTTTATCAAGACGTGGGTTTTCTGAGTCAGTTATTGATACCTTAATACAGGCTAGGAAACCTGTTACCAGAAAGATTTACCATAAGATATGGCGTAAATACCTATATTGGTGTGAATCCAAAGGTTACTCTTGGAGTAAGGTTAGGATTCCTAGGATATTGTCTTTTCTACAAGAAGGTTTAGAAAAGGGTTTATCTGCTAGTTCATTAAAGGGACAGATCTCAGCTCTGTCCATTCTGTTACACAAACGTCTGTCAGAAGTTCCTGACGTCCAGGCTTTTTGTCAGGCTTTGGCCAGGATTAAGCCTGTGTTTAAAACTGTTGCTCCACCATGGAGTTTAAACCTGGTTCTTAATGTTTTACAGGGCGTTCCGTTTGAACCCCTTCATTCCATTGATATAAAGTTGTTATCTTGGAAAGTTCTATTTTTAATGGCTATTTCCTCGGCTCAAAGAGTCTCTGAATTATCAGCCTTACATTGTGATTCTCCTTATTTGATTTTTCATTCGGATAAGGTAGTTCTGCGTACTAAACCTGGGTTCTTACCTAAGGTAGTTACTAACAGGAATATCAATCAAGAGATTGTTGTTCCTTCTTTGTGCCCAAATCCTTCTTCGAAGAAGGAACGTCTACTGCACAACCTGGATGTAGTCCGTGCTCTAAAATTTTACTTACAGGCAACTAAGGAATTTCGACAAACGTCTTCTCTGTTTGTCGTTTACTCTGGGCAGAGGAGAGGTCAAAAAGCTTCTGCTACCTCTCTTTCTTTTTGGCTTCGTAGCATAATTCGTTTAGCTTATGAGACTGCTGGACAGCAGCCTCCTGAAAGAATTACAGCTCATTCTACTAGAGCTGTGGCTCCCACTTGGGCCTTCAAGAATGAGGCCTCTGTTGAGCAGATTTGCAAGGCTGCAACTTGGTCTTCGCTTCATACTTTTTCCAAATTTTACAAATTTGACACTTTTGCTTCATCGGAGGCTATTTTTGGGAGAAAGGTTCTTCAGGCAGTGGTTCCTTCTGTATAAAGAGCCTGCCTATCCCTCCCGTCATCCGTGTACTTTTGCTTTGGTATTGGTATCCCAGAAGTAATGATGACCCGTGGACTGATCACACTTAACAGAAGAAAACATAATTTATGCTTACCTGATAAATTCCTTTCTTCTGTAGTGTGATCAGTCCACGGCCCGCCCTGTTTTTAAGGCAGGTAAATATTTTTTAATTTATACTCCAGTCACCACTTCACCCTTGGCTTTTCCTTTCTCGTTGGTCCTTGGTCGAATGACTGGGAGTGACGTAGAGGGGAGGAGCTATATGCAGCTCTGCTGGGTGAATCCTCTTGCACTTCCTGTTGGGGAGGAGTAATATCCCAGAAGTAATGATGACCCGTGGACTGATCACACTACAGAAGAAAGGAATTTATCAGGTAAGCATAAATTATGTTACTTATATACTTCTAAACAGATAAAATAATTATTACTTAATAAATTTTCAAATATTTATGGACCTAACTGAATATTTTGCAATTGTCCAACAAATTTCACACTACTGTCATGGCCTACAGTCGCACTGTTCTAATATTGTATTGAAATAATTTGAAGTGTTTAGAGAAAATGGAAAAATCATTTTTATACATAAAGTGAAAAAATAAACAAAGTGAGTAGTATTTTCGAGTAGTAATAGGGAATCTGTATTATCAAGCAAAATAATTTCTCTAACATAAAATATTTTATTTAGTATTGAAGTTATTTCTACAAAACATGTATCGGTATCCCTAAAATTATTTAAAACCAAACATACTGACATCTGTTTTTTTTTAGTTGATCTCTAGGAACTGAAAGGAAAATATTATAAAAGAAAAAGTACCTTGCAAAACGAGGGTAAACTACTCTGATGGTTCTTACCTTGTATTTTCAGTGATTAATATAGTAATTTCTATACAACTGTTTAGTGTTATACCTGAGCCATCTATATTTTAAATATCAATAAAACTTTTTATCTGACATTACATAGGCCATTTATTTTTTTTATCTAGCTTTTGAAAGGTGTCACAATAGCGAGTGGTGGTGTTTTGCCAAATATTCACCCAGAACTGTTGGCAAAAAAGCGTGGAACCAAAGGTAAACTGGAAGCCATCATTACTCCTCCGCCTGCTAAAAAATCTAAAACTTTGCCAAAAATTGTATCAAAGAAACCAGGAGCCAAAAAAGTGGTGAGAAAATCCAAGGTATGTTAATTGATTTGACTTTTTGTTTTTGAACTATTTTCCAATAAATTACTTAAATTATTAAAGGGACACTGAACTCAATTTTTTTTCTTTCATGATTCAGATAGAGCATGCAATTTTAAGCAACTTTCTAATTTACTTCTTATCAATTTTTCTTTATTCTCTTGCTATCGTTATTTGAAAAAGAAGGCATCTAAGCTAAGGAGCCACCAAATGTTTGGTTCAGAACCACGGACAGCACTTATTTATTGGTGTTGTCCAATCAGCAAGGTTTGTTCACCAAAAATGGGCCGGCATCTAAACTTTAATTCTTGCTTTTCAAATAAACATACCAAGAGAATGAAGAAAATTTGATAATATTAGTAAATTAGAAAGTTGCTTAAAATTGCATGCGCTATCTGAATCACTAAATAATTTTTTGTTGCTCAGTGTCCCTTTAAGTATACTAATTAGACTGGAATAATTTATCCTTCATATTTTTTTTAAACAATTCAATAAAGCTTATTGGAGAAATGAGCAGCCTTATCATGTCTGTAATGTCCCTTGTATAGAAAAAAAATATTTTTGAATCAGGAGCTTACTTTAGAGAGTTGTTATATTTTTTTTGTTTCTTAGGAGTAGAAGGCAAGAATAATTACTTGTTGATTTGGATATGAATGAGTGTCTAATTCCTTTTTAACATTATTTCTTGTTTTTCATCACAGCAAGACTTTGTATACAATTATTACCACTTAAATGTATTTCTCCTACATTGGTGTGTCCGGTCCATGGCTTCATCCTTACTTGTGGGAATATTCTCTTCCCCAACAGGAAATGGCAAAGAGAGCACAGCAAAAGCTGCCCATATAGCTCCCCCTCTGGCTCCGCCCCCCAGTCATTCTCTTTGCCGCTCTGAACAAGTAGCATCTCCACGGGGATGGTAAAGAGTATGTGGTGTTAGTTGTAGTTTTTATTTCTTCTATCAAGAGTTTGTTATTTTAAAATAGTGCCGGTTTGTACTATTTACTCTACAACAGAAAGTGATGAAGAGTTCTGTTTAAAGAGGAGTATGATTTTAGCAGCAGTAACTAAAATCCATTGCTGTTCCCACGCAGGACTGTTGAGCCCAGAGAACTTCAGTTGGGGGGAACAGTTTGCAGACTTTTCTGCTCAAGGTATGACTAGTCCATTTTCTAACAAGACATAGTAATGCTAGAAGGCTGTCATTTTCCCTTATGGGATCGGTAAGCCATTTTTCTTAGACTCATAACAGAATGAAGGCTTATTAATGGGCTATATACTGGTTGACACTATTGTGGGCTAAATCGATTGATTTATACAATATTTATATGTCTTTTGGAGTGTTTTGGAACTTGAAAACACTTTGGGAACGTTTTTTATTCGCCTGGCAGTCGTTTAGACACCTAATCTTGTCAGGAAGGGCCCTTCACTCTGGTATGCAGAGGGAGGAGGCCTCATTTTCGCGCCTTAATTGCGCAGTTACTTCTGAAAGCAGTGCATGCAGCTTCATGTGAGAGGGTCCTGTGGCCATAAAAAACGATTCTAGAAGGCTTATTTCTGTGGTGAATAACCCCCAAGGAAAGGTAAAGCCGCAGCAAAGGCTGTGGCAGAGACTGTAGTGAGTTTAAACTGCTAAATTGAACAAATAGCTCCAGTTTGCTCATTTAAGGGGTTACAAACTGCAAGGATCGGATATTTCCTTCATAGTTTTTCACACATGCAGGAATAAAGTGTGCTCTGTTTAACATTTAAAGAGACAGTAACGGTTTTGTTTAAAAACGGTTTTATTGCATTAATACCCTGTATAAGTCTGTCTAACATGTCTGTACCTTCAGATAGAACATGTTCTGTGTGTATGGAGGCCAAGGTGGTTCCCCCTTTAAATGTATGTGAAAATTGTGCCGTGGCGTCCAAACAAAGTAAGGACAGTACTGTCACATTTAATAAGATTGCCCAAGATGATTCTTCAAATGAAGGTAGTGGGGATAGTTCATCATCCTCTCCTTCTGTGTCAACACCAGTTATGCCCGCGCAGGCAACACCTAGTACATCTAGCGCGCCAATGCTTGTTACTATGCAACAATTAACGGCAGTAATGGATAATTCTATAGCTAATCTTTTATCCAAACTGCCAGCATTTCCAAGAAAGCGTGATTGCTCAGTTTTAAATACAGAGGATGAGCAAGGGTGCGCTGATGATAATTTATCTGTTATACCCTCACACCAGTCAGAATTGGCAGTGAGGGAGGGTCTGTCGGAGGGAGAAATTTCCGATTCAGGAAAAGTTTCTCAACAGGCAGAACCTGATATTGTGACGTTTAAATTTAAGTTAGAACATCTCCGCGCCCTGCTTAAGGAGGTGCGAACTACTCTGGATGATTGTGATTCTTTGGTGATTCCAGAGAAATTGTGCAAAATGGACAAATTCCTTGAGATCCCTGTGCACGCTGATGCCTTTCCGATACCCAAAAGGGTGGCGGACATAGTGACTAAGGAGTGGGAGAAGCCAGGTATACCTTTTTGTCCCACCTCCTATATTTAAGAAAATGTTCCCCATTGTCGACCCCAGAAGGGACGCATGGTAAACAGTTCCTAAGGTTGATGGGGCAGTTTCTACGTTGGCCAAACGCACGACTATTCCCATTGAGGACAGTTGTGCTTTCAAAGATCCTATGGATAAAAAATTGGAAGGATTGCTTAAAAAGATATTTGTTCAGCAAGGTTTCCTTCTCCAACCAATTTCATGCATTATTCCTGTCACAACGGCGGCGTCTTTTTGGTTCGAGGAACTAGAAAATTCGCTCAATAAGGAGACTCCATATGAGCAAGTCTTGGACAGAATTCACGCACTAAAGTTGGCTAATTCCTTTATTTTAGATGCCGCTTTGCAATTGGCGAAATTAGCGGCAAAAAATTCAGGTTTTGCAATTGTGGCGCGCAGAACGCTTTGGCTAAAATCTTGGTCGGCAGATGTGTCATCCAAGACAAAATTGCTTAATATTCCTTTCAAAAGTAAGACCCTTTTTGGGCCAGAATTGAAGGAGATTATTTCAGACATCACTGGGGGAAAGGGCCATGCCCTCCCACAGGATAGGCCTTTCAAGGCTAAGAACAAATCTAATTTTAGTTCCTTTCGCAACTTCAGGAACGGACCGTCTCCTAACTCTGCAGCCTCTAGACAAGAGGGTAACGCTTCCCAGGCTAAGCCAGCATGGAAACCAATGCAAGGCTGGATCAAGGGTAAACAGGCCAAGAAGCCTGCTGCTGCTACCAAGACAGCATGAAGGGGTAGCCCCCGATCCGGGACCGGATCTAGTAGGGGGCAGACTTTCTCTCTTTGCTCAGGCTTGGGCAAGAGACGTTCAGGATCCCTGGGCACTAGAAATAGTCTCTCAGGGTTATCTTCTAGAGTTCAAGGAACTTCCTCCAAGGGGAAGGTTCCACATGTCTCGCTTATCTTCATACCAGATAAAGAGACGGGCTTTCTTACATTGCGTAGGAGATCTTTTAAAGATGGGAGTGATACACCCAGTTCCAACAGTGGAACAAGGTCGGGGGTTTTACTCAAACCTGTTTGTAGTTCCCAAAAAAGAGGGAACTTTCAGACCAATTCTGGATTTAAAAATTCTAAACAAATTCCTCAGAGTTCCATCGTTCAATCGTTCGGGTCAATACATGACTACCGTGGACTTAAAGGATGCGTACCTACATATTCCTATCCACAAAGATCATCATCAGTTCCTAAGGTTCGCCTTTCTGGACAAACATTACCAGTTTGTGGCTCTCCCGTTAGGTTTAGCCACTGCTCCCAGAATTTTCACAAAGGTGCTAGGGTCCCTTCTAGCGGTTCTAAGACCGAGGGGCATTGCAGTGGCACCTTACCTAGACGACATCCTAATCCAAGCGTCGTCCCTTTCAAGATCAAGGGCTCATACAGACATTGTATTAGCTTTTCTCAGGTCTCACGGATGTAAGGTGAACGTGGAAAAGAGTTCCCTGTCCCCGTCTACAAGGGTTCCCTTTCTGGGAACAATAATAGATTCTGTAGAAATGAAGATCTTTCTGACAGAGGTCAGAAAATTAAAGCTTCTAAATGCTTGTCAAGTTCTTTAATCTATTCCTCAGCCTTCCATAGCTCAGTGCATGGAAGTAATAGGTCTAATGGTTGCAGCAATGGACGTGGTTCCTTTTGCTCGAATTCATCTAAGATCATTGCAACTGTGCATGCTCAAACAGTGGAATGGGGATTATGCAGACTTGTCTCCCCAGATTCAAGTAGACCAGTTTACCAGAGACTCACTCCGTTGGTGGTTGACTCAGGATCACCTGTCTCAGGGAATGAGTTTCCGCAGACCAGAGTGGGTCATTGTCATGACCGACGCCAGTCTATTAGGCTGGGGCGCGGTCTGGGACTCCCTGAAAGCTCTGGGTCTATGGTCTCGGGAAGAGTCTCTTCTCCCGATAAACATTCTGGAACTGAGAGCGATATTCAATGCGCTCCGGGCTTGGCCTCAACTAGCGAAGGCCGGATTCATAAGATTTCAGTCGGACAACATGACGACTGTAGCTTACATCAATCATCAGGGGGGAACAAAGAGTTCCTTGGCGATGAGAGAGGTATCCAAGATCATCAAATGGGCGGAGGATCACTCCTTCCATCTATCTGCAATTCACATCCCAGGAGTAGACAACTGGGAGGCGGATTATTTGAGTCGTCAGACTTTCCATCCGGGGGAGTGGGAACTCCACCCGGAGGTCTTTGCCCAGTTAACTCAATTATGGGGCATTCCAGATATGGATCTGATGGCGTCTCGTCAGAACTTCAAGGTTCCTCGCTACGGGTCCAGATCCACGGATCCCAAGGCGACACTAGTGGATGCATTAGTGGCGCCTTGGTCGTTCAACCTAGCTTATGTGTTTCCACCGTTTCCTCTCCTTCCCAGGCTCGTAGCCAGGATCAAACAGGAGAAGGCCTCAGTGATTCTGATAGCTCCTGCGTGGCCACGCAGGACCTGGTATGCAGACCTGGTGAATATGTCATCGGCTCCACCATGGAAGCTACCTTTGAGACAGGATCTTCTAGTACAAGGTCCATTCGAACATCCAAATCTAGTCTCTCTGCAGCTGACTGCTTGGAAATGGAACACTTGATTTTATCTAAGCGTGGGTTTTCAGATTCAGTTATAGATACTCTGGTCCAAGCCAGAAAACCTGTGACTAGGAAAATTTACCATAAAATATGGAAAAAATATATCTGTTGGTGTGAATCCAAGGGATTCTCTTGGAGTAAAATTAAAATTCCTAGGATTCTTTCCTTTCTCCAAGAGGGTTTGGATAAAGGGTTGTCGGCGAGTTCTCTAAAAGGACAGATATCTGCTCTGTCTGTTTTGTTACACAAACTCCTGGCAGCAGTGCCAGATGTACAAGCATTTGTACAGGCCTTAGTCAGAATCAAGCCTGTTTACAGACCCATGACTCCTCCATGGAGTCTAAATTTAGTTCTTTCAGTTCTTCAAGGGGTTCCATTTGAACCTTTGCATTCCATAGATATTAAGTTACTATCTTGGAAAGTTCTGTTTTTGGTTGCTATTTCTTCTGCTAGAAGAGTTTCTGAATTGTCTGCTTTGCAGTGTGATCCACCCTATCTGGTATTCCATGCAGATAAGGTTGTTTTCTTTCATGTAATTAGCAAGAGTCCATGAGCTAGTGACGTATGGGATATACATTCCTACCAGGAGGGGCAAAGTTTCCCAAACCTCAAAATGCCTATAAATACACCCCTCACCACACCCACAAATCAGTTTTACAAACTTTGCCTCCTATGGAGGTGGTGAAGTAAGTTTGTGCTAGATTCTACGTTGATATGCGCTCCGCAGCAGGTTGGAGCCCGGTTTTCCTCTCAGCGTGCAGTGAATGTCAGAGGGATGTGAGGAGAGTATTGCCTATTTGAATTCAATGATCTCCTTCTACGGGGTCTATTTCATAGGTTCTCTGTTATCGGTCGTAGAGATTCATCTCTTACCTCCCTTTTCAGATCGATGATATACTCTTATTTATATACCATTACCTCTGCTGATTTTCGTTTCAGTACTGGTTTGGCTTTCTACAACATGTAGATGAGTGTCCTGGGGTAAGTAAATCTTATTTTCTGTGACACTCTAAGCTATGGTTGGGCACTTTTTTATAAAGTTCTAAATATATGTATTCAAACATTTATTTGCCTTGACTCAGGATGTTCAACATTCCTTATTTCAGACAGTCAGTTTCATATTTGGGATAATGCATATGAATAAATCAATTTTTTTTTCTTACCTTAAAAATTTGACTTTTTCCCTGTGGGCTGTTAGGCTCGCGGGGGCTGAAAATGCTTCATTTTATTGCGTCATTCTTGGCGCTGACTTTTTTGGCGCAAATTTTTTTTTTTCTGTTTCCGGCGTCATACGTGTCGCCGGAAGTTGCGTCATTTTTGACGTTCTTTTGCGCCAAAAGTGTCGGCGTTCCAGATGTGGCATCATTTTTGGCGCCAAAAGCATTTAGGCGCCAAATAATGTTGGCGTCATTTTTGGCGCTAAAAAAATATGGGCGTCACTATTGTCTCCACATTATTTAAGTCTCATTTTTTATTGCTTCTGGTTGCTAGAAGCTTGTTCACTGGCATTTTTTTCCCATTCCTGAAACTGTCATTTAAGGAATTTGATCAATTTTGCTTTATATGTTGTTTTTTCTATTACATATTGCAAGATGTCCCACGTTGAAACTGAGTCAGAAGATACTTCTGGAAAATCGCTGCCTGGGGCTGGAGCTACCAAAGCTATGTGTATCTACTGTAAACTTATGGTATCTGTTCCTCCAGCTGTTGTTTGTACTGTTTTGTCATGACAAACTGTTAATGCAGATAATATTTCCTTTAGTACTGTTACATTACCTGTTGCTGTTCTGTCAACATCTAATACTCAGAGTGTTCCTGATAACATAAGAGATTTTGTTTCTAAATCCATTAAGAAGACTATGTCTGTTTTTCCTCCTTCTAGTAAACGTAAAAAGTCTTTTAAAACTTCTCATTTTTCAGATGAATTTTTAAATGAACATCATCATTCTGATTCTGATTATGGTTCTTCTGGTTCAGAGGATTCTGTCTCAGAGGTTGATGCTGATAAATCTTCATATTTATTTTAAATGGAATTTATTCGTTCTTTACTTAAAGAAGTCCTAATTGCATTAGAAATTGAGGATTCTGGTCCTCTTGATACTAAATCTAAACGTTTAGATAAGGTTTTTAAATCTCCTGTAGTTATTCCAGAAGTTTTTCCTGTCTTTAGTGCTATTTCTGAAGTAATTTCCAGGGAATGGAATAATTTGGGTAATTCATTTACTCCTTCTAAACGTTTTAAGCAATTATATCCTGTGCCATCTGACAGATTAGAGTTTTGGGACAAAATCCCTAAAGTTGATGGGGCTGTCTCTACTCTTGTTAAGCGTACTACTATTCCTACGGCAGATGGTACTTCCTTAAGGATCCTTTAGATAGGAAACTTGAATCCTTTCTAAGAAAAGCTTACTTGTGTTCAGGTAATCTTCTTAGACCTGCTATATCTTTAGCGGATGTTGCTGCAGATTCATCTTTTGGTTAGAAGCTTTAGCGCAACAAGTAACAGATCATAATTCTCATAGCATTTTTATTCTTCTTCAACATGCTAATATTTTTATTTGTGATGCCATCTTTGATATCATTAGAGTTGATGTCAGGTATATGTCTCTAGCTATTTTAGCTAGAAGAGCTTTATGGCTTAAGACTTGGAATGCTGATATGTCTTCTAAGTCTACTCTGGTTTCCCTTTCTTTCCAGGGTAATAATCGTTTTCGTTCCTTTCGTCACAACAAGGAACAAAAACCTGATCCTTCATCCTCAGGAGCGGTATCAGTTTGGAAACCATCTCCAGTCTGGAATAAATCCAAGCCTTTTAGAAAATCAAAGCCAGCTCCTAAGTCCACATGAAGGTGCGGCCCTCATTTCAGCTCAGCTGGTAGGGGGCAGATTACGTTTTTTCAAAGAAATTTGGATCAATTCCGTTCACAATCTTTGGTTTCAAAAGGGTACAGAATTGGCTTCAAGATAAGGCCTCCTGCAAAGAGGTTTTTTTCTTTCCCGTGTCCCAGTAAACCCAGCGAAGGCTCAAGCATTTCTGAAATGTGTTTCAGATCTAGAGTTGACTGGAGTAATTTTGCCAGTTCCAGTTCTGGAACAGGGACTGGGGTTTTATTCAAATCTCTTCATTGTACCAAAGAAGGAAAATTCCTTCAGACCAGTTCTGGATCTAAAAATATTGAATCGTTATGTAAGGATACCAACATTCAAAATGGTAACTGTAAGGACTATCCTGCCTTTTGTTCAACAAGGGCATTATATGTCTACAATAGATTTACAGGTTGCATATCTGCATATTCCGATTCATCCAGATCACTATCAGTTTCTGAGATTCTCTTTCCTAGACAAGCATTACCAATTTGTGGCTCTGCCGTTTGGCCTAGCTACAGCTCCAAGAATTTTTACGAAGGTTCTCGGTGCCCTTCTGTCTGTAATCAGAGAACAGGGTATTGTGGTATTCCTTATTTGGACGATATCTTGGTACTTGCTCAGTCTTCACATTTAGCAGAATCTCATACGAATCGACTTGTGTTGTTTCTTCAACATCATGGTTGGAGGATCAATTTACCAAAAAGTTCATTGATTCCTCAGACTCAGGTAACCTTTTTAGGTTTTCAGATAGATTCAGTGTCCATGACTCTATCTTTGATAGACATGAGACGTCTAAAGTTGATATCAGCTTGTCGAAACCTTCAGTCACAATCTTTCCCTTCGGTAGCCTTATGCATGGAAATTCTAGGTCTTATAACTGCGGCATCGGACGCGATCCCCTTTGCTCGTTTTCACATGCGGCCTCTTCAGCTCTGTATGCTGAACCAGTGGTGCAGGGATTACACAAAGATATCTCAATTAATATCTTTAAAACCGATTGTACGACACTCTCTGACGTGGTGGACAGATCACCATCGTTTAGTTCAGGTAATTTCAACAGATGCAAGTCTTACAGGTTGGGGAGCTGTGTGGGGGTCTCTGACAGCGCAAGGGGTTTGGGAAATCTCAGGAGGTGAGATTACCGATCAATATTTTGGAACTCCGTGCAATTTTCAGAGCTCTTCAGTCTTGGCCTCTTCTAAAGAGAGAATCGTTCATTTGTTTTCAGACAGACAATGTCACAACTGTGGCATACATCAATCATCAAGGAGGGACTCACAGTCCTCTGGCTATGAAAGAAGTATCTCGATTTCTGGTATGGGCGGAATCCAGCTCCTGTCTAGTTTCTGCGGTTCATATCCCAGGTATAGACAATTGGGAAGCAGATTATCTCAGTCGCCACACGTTACATCCGGGCGAATGGTCTCTTCTCCCAGAGGTATTTCTTCAGATTGTTCAAATATGGGGTCTTCCAGAAATAGATCTGATGGCTTCTCATCTAAACACGAAACTTCCCAGGTATCTGTCCAGATCCAGGGATCCTCAAGCGGAAGCAGTGGATGCGTTGTCACTTCCTTGGAAGTATCATCCTGCCTATATCTTTCCGCCTCTAGTTCTTCTTCCAAGAGTAATCTCCAAGATTCTGAAGGAATGCTCGTTTGTTCTGCTGGTGGCTCCAGCATGGCCTCACAGGTTTTGGTATGCGGATCTTGTCCGGATGGCCTCTTGCAAACCGTGGACTCTTCCGTTAAGACCAGACCTTCTGTCACAAGGTCCTTTTTTCCATCAGGATCTCAAATCCTTAAATTTAAAGGTATGGAGATTGAACGCTTGATTCTTAGTCAAAGAGGTTTCTCTGACTCTGTGATTAATACTATGTTACAGGCTCGTAAATCCGTATCTAGGGAGATATATTATAGAGTCTGGAAGACTTATATTTCTTGGTGTCTTTCTCATCATTTTTCCTGGCATTCTTTTAGAATTCCGAGAATTTTACAGTTTCTTCAGGATGGTTTGGATAAAGGTTTGTCTGCAAGTTCCTTGAAAAGACAAATCTATGCTCTTTCTGTTCTTTTTCACAGAAAGATTGCTAATCTTCCTGATATTCATTGTTTTGTACAAGCTTTGGTTCGTATAAAACCTGTCATTAAGTCAATTTCTCCTCCTTGGAGTTTGAATTTGGTTCTGGGGGCTCTTCAAGCTCCTCCGTTTGAACCTATGCATTCTTTGGACATTAAATTACTTTCTTGAAAAGTTTTGTTCCTTTTGGCCATCTCTTCTGCCAGAAGAGTTTCTGAATTATCTGCTCTTTCTTGTGAGTCTCCTTTTCTGATTTTTCATCAGGATAAGGCGGTGTTGCGAACTTCTTTTAAATTTTTACCTAAGGTTGTGAATTCTAACAACATTAGTAGAGAAATTGTGGTTCCTTCATTATGTCCTAATCCTAAGAATTCTATGGAGAAATCATTGCTTTCTTTGGATGTAGTTAGAGCTTTGAAATATTATGTTGAAGCTACTAAGAATTTCCGAAAGACTTCTAGTCTATTTGTTATCTTTTCCGGTTCTAGGAAAGGTCAGAAGGCTTCTGCCATTTCTTTGGCATCTTGGTTGAAATCTTTAATTCATCATGCTTATGTCGAGTCGGGTAAAACTCCGCCTCAAAGGATTACAGCTCATTCTACTAGGTCAGTTTCTACTTCCTGGGCGTTTAGGAATGAAGCTTCGGTTGTTCAGATTTGCAAAGCAGCAACTTGGTCTTCTTTGCATACTTTTACTAAATTCTACCATTTTGATGTGTTTTCTTCTTCTGAAGCAATTTTTGGTAGAAAAGTACTTCAGGCAGCTGTTTCAGTTTGATTCTTCTGCTTATAATTTCAGTTTTTTTCATTATAAGTTTTAAACTTTGTTTGGGTGTGGATTATTTTCAGCAGAATTGGCTGTCTTTATTTTATCCCTCCCTCTCTAGTGACTCTTGCGTGGAAGATCCGCATCTTGGGTAGTCATTATCCCATACGTCACTAGCTCATGGACTCTTGCTAATTACATGAAAGAAAACATAATTTATGTAAGAACTTACCTGATTAATTCATTTCTTTCATATTAGCAAGAGTCCATGAGGCCCACCCTTTTTTGTGGTGGTTATGATTTTTTTGTATAAAGCACAATTATTCCAATTCCTTATATTTATGCTTCGCACTTTTTTCTTATCACCCCACTTCTTGGCTATTCGTTAAAATGATTTGTGGGTGTGGTGAGGGGTGTATTTATAGGCATTTTAAGGTTTGGGAAACTTTGCCCCTCCTGGTAGGAATGTATATCCCATACGTCACTAGCTCATGGACTCTTGCTAATATGAAAGAAATGAATTTGTCAGGTAAGTTCTTACATAAATTATGTTTTGCGTACCAAACCTGGTTTTCTTCCAAAAGTGGTTTCCAACAGGAATATTAACCAGGAAATAGTTGTTCCTTCTCTGTGTCCGAATCCAGCTTCGAAGAAGGAACGTTTGTTACACAATTTAGATGTGGTCCGTGCTTTAAAATTTCAGACAAACATCATCTTTGTTTATGGTTTATTCTGGTAAGAGGAGAGGGCAGAAAGCTACTGCTACCTCTCTTTCTTTTTGGCTGAAAAGCATCATCCGATTGGCTTATGAGACTGCCGGACGGCAGCCTCCTGAACGAATTACAGCTCACTCTACTAGAGCTGTGGCTTCCACATGGGCCTTCAAGAACGAGGCTTCTGTTGATCAGATATGTAAGGCAGCGACTTGGTCTTCTCTGCACACTTTTGCCAAATTTTACAAATTTGATACTTATGCTTCTTCGGAGGAAAGGTTTTGCAAGCCGTGGTGCCTTCCGTTTAGGTAACCTGACTTGTTCCCTCCCTTCATCCGTGTCCTAAAGCTTTGGTATTGGTTCCCACAAGTAAGGATGAAGCCGTGGACCGGACACACCAATGTAGGAGAAAACAGAATTTATGCTTACCTGAAAAATTTCTTTCTCCTACGGTGTGTCCGGTCCACGGCCCGCCCTGGCTTTTTAGTCAGGTTCCAAATTTTTTCTTTCTATACACTACAGTCACCACGGCACCCTATGGTTTCTCCTTTTTCTCCTAACCGTCGGTCGAATGACTGGGGGCGGAGCCAAAGGGGGAGCTATATGGGCAGCTTTTGCTGTGCTCTCTTTTCCATTTCCTGTTGGGGAAGAGAATATTCCCACAAGTAAGGATGAAGCCGTGGACCGGACACACCGTAGGAGAAAGAAATTTATCAAGTAAGCATAAATTCTGTTTTTATTGTCTATAGTATTCACAAATATAAAACAAATCTACATTAAAAAGTGAATACAACTTGAATTTTAAAGTTAATTCCATTTGTAATGTGGTGTTATTGTATTACTTGAATGCAGTAGGTGAGAAAACAAATGTTGCAATTAAACACTCTGCCTTTTTGTATATCAAATATATTTCAGAATCTTATTGAATTGTATTGTTTTTGTATAGAAAAAAATACTCCTAGAAACATGTAATACTATTTCAGGGGTATATGTACATATACTCAGTGCATTGCATTCAGACACTGGTTCTGCCACCTTCTACTACAAGTATTTTTGCTAATATTGCAGCAGTGAATTATTTGTCATTGTGAAAGAAAAACAAAATCAGTTTATCAAAACATTGGACTCCATTTAACAATGTGTTGGTGGACAGTATTCCATATAGACTGCTTCTTCTTAAAGGGACATGAAACCCAACATTTTTCTTTCATTATTAAGATAGACCATACAATTTAAAACAACGTTCTAGTGTACATCTATTACCAAATTTGCTTCATTGTCTTTTTATCCTTTGTTGAAGGAGCAAGAATTCACTAATTTGAGCTAGCTGAAAGACAATGACAAGAATTATATATGTGTAGTCAACAATCAGCAGCTTTTGAGCCTACTAAGGTATACTTTTTAACAAAGGATACAAAGAGTATGAAACACATTAGATAATAGAAATAAATTGTAAAGTCATTTAAAATGGTGGGTCAATGTGGACAATGATTTATGATGATAGATTCCCTTTATACAGCCCTATCCATCCTCTCTATTTTTTGTAACAGTTCCATGGGTTAATAATAAAGATGTTTTTTTAGTGTTTAAATTCCACTCTCTATCCAAATCATGAAAGAAAAAATGTGGGAGGCCTGGATTTGATCCTGGGACACCTGATTCACAGCTTGTTTCCCTGTTCCTGCACGACCAGAAAGTTTTGTATTCATTGAAGTTTTTGGAGACCTGTTACCTGCAATGGATAGCTCTCTGGCTCCACCTGCAGGTAGTTTTGCAATCAGGAAAAAGTAGTGGTATTTACACACTAGTTCTATACTTCAAAGTAAAAAGTAGTGGAATTTAAACACTAAAAAAACATCTTTATTATTAACCCATGGAACTGTTACAAAAAATAGAGAGGATGGATAGGGCTGTATAAAGGGAATCTATCATCATAAATCATTGTCCACATTGACCCACCATTCAAGGAAAGTTCAAAACTAACCATAGAACCAAGGAATGAGTGTGCTAAAAAGTGTGCCACCCAAAAAACAAAGTTGAAATTAGTCACAGCTCGATCAACATAAAGGTTAGTGGAATGTGAAGTTCCTCAATAATGCATGCTAACAGGCATTTCAAGGTGCTCTAAGGCGTCCTCCTACCTGCAAGTATCATAGGTGAACCGAGTCTGCTAATTTCTAGCTAAAGCACCCTACTCTAAAGCAAGCATTCACCCTGTTTGGTTTCAGTTGATACTCGTATCAAAAAAGGTTATGCTGAGCCTCATAGTCACAACATTCAAATTAGCAACACTCAACATGTAGCAAACATGCTATTAAATAATGTATCAACTTAATGCAATGCACAAATGCCACGACTCCCTGTGCTCGGCCCACAATGCGTTTAGTCACCGACACTTGACTTCGTCAGGGAAAAAGGGCCAGTTTTGATCTTAATTTCTTTAATATCTCAATCCATTTCTATGGTTAAATATCAACAAATCATCTCATAAGCAGAAGTGTTCACTACCTAACATTAAATCATTTTAGAATATCATGAGCAATAGAGACTGCGGCAAAATCAAAAATACAAACAGGAGAATTTTATGTATATCATAGAAGCCCTCACACCAAACAACAAAAACAAGTAAATGAGAAATTAGATCATATTTAATAGACATGTGCATGGGCGAAATTTTTGGTTTGGCCAAATATTTCGTTTTGAATTTTCAAAATACTTTTTTTGAAAATAAATATATTCAATGCCCATGCTTTTTGGTATTTGTCTCGCTAAACAAATACCGACCATTCTTGGAACATTTAAACTAATTTTTTACATGTTCTCCTGTAGCAAATACAATACTCACCTAAGCCTCCTGTTTGTGCGGCCGAGGTTCTATGAAAAGAAAGCGTATCAGACTGGGCTGGTAACATAAGTTAAGAAGCAGCGGTCTTAAAACTGCTGCTCTTTAACTTATCCGCCACCTCTGAGGCGGCGGACAGCAATAATCCCGTTTAGATACGATCGGCATGATTGACACCCCCTGCTAGCTGCCGATTGGCCTCGAATGTGCAGGGAGCGGCATTGCACAAGCATTTCACTAGAGCGATGTACGGCAGACATGATCATAGTAAATCGGCCCCTAAATGTACAGTTAAAAGACAGGCTAGCTGCTGCAAATATGAGCACTGTGGTTGTTTGTGTCATTTGTATTATACATTGTTGTCTGCATGCATTTTTGTTTATCTCCAAATGGTTTTATGTGTGACCAGAAGAAGCAAGGTGATGTCAGCAAAACAGCAAGTGCAGACAGTACAACAAATGGACCACCTGCAGATGGCTTCACAGTGCTTTCCACCAAAAGCCTCTTCCTTGGGCAAAAGGTATGTTTTTTCCAATCATAGCCAAGGTAAATATTGCCACTGAAAACTCTATAAATTAGAGTGTTAATTCTGACATGCCTCTGTGATTATTGTAACTGTACAATCAGTAGAGAAGAGTCCTACTACACTAGGTTTTGCAAACATGATAATACATTGATTGCTTAACTATTTTCTACAATCCAATACTCAGACTGAAAGAACAAAATGCCTAATGTAAAATAAATAAATCAGCACAATCCCCAAAAATGAAAAATGATATGGAAAAAAACATTTCATAGATGATAAAAATTGGTTAACAACTCTGCTTCAGTTGGTTTTATATTGACATAAGAGTTTCACTCTAAACATACACATTTGTCAAGATAATTAATATATAAAAATGAACCTCTATCTTCAAAAGGTTATTTATAGCTTATAACTAACATTAGAAACTGTTGGCCTGCTGTTCCTTAGGTCACAGTTCCTCTAAAGGTGTAGATTCCTCCCAGTTTGTCTAGGATTACATTTTTTCCTAAGACTATACGTAAAATGTGTAACTTACTATCAGTTCCTCACCTCCAATAGCCATTAAGAGCTTGGTAATGCCACCAACCTTCAGCCAGCTGTGTCTAGCACATTGCTATGACTCTACCTAAACTATATACATGACATAACCAGTTCTAATGATGTCATAATATCCAGCCATAATCACTAGAATATGTAACATGGCATATTATTTTTATCAGTTATTTATAAAGCAAATCCAGACTCTGTAGAAAAAAGTGTATATATAATAATGTTTAATGTTTGCATCCGTTCTTGACAAAAGCTTAAGTTTACAGTTAACTCCAAATCATGACCATTATTCCAATCTGTCAGCAGAGCTGTTCAAAACGTTGTATAAGACTGGTGAGTTTGGCTTCCTAAGCTATTTCAACCCGTTAGAAGAGCTGTTTGAATTAGTAAAACCTTTTTATTAAGGTAAATGATGTAAAATAAATATATAAATAAACATTTGAAAAAAAATATAAAGAAGCAGTATACTAAGGTTTTTCAATATTTATTGCAGGATTTTTCAGACCTTCACAAAAGTATGTGGGCAAATAGATAAAACCTGACAACTTACTGCTTCAGCACTGATGTTGAGTTAGTCAATAATAAACTAACGCGGCTTTCTATTTAAAAGGACATTAAACTGATGGTTGCAAGTCGCCATGTCATTGCTTTACATTCTGTGTTTGCAGGTCAGTTCTCTAAGCTCTGCATTTACATGCTGGGTGCTGCCATTTTGGAGCTTATTTATTCTTGTGTGTCATGTGACAGAAGTGGTGAACATTCGAAGATAAGTGTTGTTGCAGGATTTTTCACTGCTGTATAATGTGACTCTCGATCTAGCACACACAATATAGAGCAGGTCATTTTAAGTTTTTGTTGTTTTTATAAACAGATTTAAAGTTACATTGCATACATATTAAATATGCCACATTAATAATATATAGCAATGCAGCTCTGTTTTATGCATAACCTAAAGTGCACGATAGTCTATGAATCCTCACTGCTTCTGTCACATGGTGGGAAAATGCCTAAGCTCCAAGATGGCAGAAATGCTTTGAAGAGAGTTTCAAATACAACAATAGCATGCTGGGTAGTAACGAGTATATTTTGGTTGTGCCCAGCAGTGTGATGTCCCTTTAAGTTGTGTATAATTTTAATTGTTTAAAAGTTTGGCTTGAGCAGTACTATTTTTTGTTTGACTTGAACCAGATGATTTCATGTTTATACACAATTTGACCACGCACAATTTTAATTTTTAGAAATGAAGATGTTGAAGTATTAAAAAAAAAGTTGTTGTTTTCTCTGGATTGAAATACCAATCAGTGCTGGGTATTAGTGAGGTTAGTGCAATACTACTGTCAAACTGAGAACTGGATTTTGTCATATTTTCTAAGGATGGAAATGGCCCCTTACTTGATAATGCTGCATAAAGCAATTCAAGACCCTTTTAACGGCTCTGCTAATGGACTGAAATAGACCACAACATTTGTTAGAAATAACAAGCTGTCACCAGTTATCATTTGATGAAGTATTTGTTAGCAAAGTAACCACATTTACTGTGTAACTCTAATTCAGATTTCAGCTGGTTGAGGATATCAGGATCATTAGAGCATAAGTTGTTGAACATGGTTGAAGGTGTTTCTTTCAGTCTTATATTAATAGATGCATGCACCTGTTGCTTGTGCTTTAGGGAGTGGGTTGCTTAACTATATCTATTTACCTTTACTGACAGTTGATTTTGCTTTTTGCCTGCACTTTTCTATTGCTTCTTAATTTTGAGTGATCCTGCTTTTGGCTATGCCGCTTGCTCTTCCGCTGCTTTTCTGGGATCTCCCTGCTGCTCTCTGTTACTTCCCACCTCATGCTTTTCTTTACAGCTGAACCTTATCCACAGTGAAATCAGTAATTTAGCCGGATTTGAGGTGGAGGCTGTTATCAATCCTACAAATGCTGACATTGACCTTAAAGACGATATAGGTAAATGGGGCTTGGGATTTGTATAGCTAATAGATCAGGGATAATTATAGAATTATCAAAGCATCTCATGCTATTAAAAAGAGAAAAACATTCATATTAAACACTTAAAGATAAAGATTTGTTTGGTACTTTATAGCTGCCTTAAAGCTTTTTTTTCTATAATTATCTCACACACTGTTAGCTGCTTACTAAACATTTCAGTTGTATACCTGCAACCAGTACCACAAAAGGTAGTTTCTCCATTATATATTGCAGTAGTGATAACTCGATAAAGCCATTTTGTCTTTATATATCATGAAAACTTAAATAATAAAAAATGTACATTTTTAAGTTTTGTATTATTTATTACATTCTTCCAACAAAAACATTGTACACTCTCTCACACGCACACATATATACAGTGTGTGTGTGTTTTTTTATATATATATATGCATATGCAACTGCACCTCACTGACGAGGCCCAAGAGAGGCCAAAACGTACGTCGTTGATTGTAGACCTTGCTGCACCGGGGGTTTTTCTCTGCTGTGCGCCCTTCCCTCTTCTGTTTCAGAATTTCTTGTCCCAAGGAGCTTCCCTGTCTACAGGGGGACTTCTCTCACCTTTGGGAATAGGCTGCAGGTGGAATCAAACAACTCTAATTCCCTCCAGACATTGTCATTGGTGTCACTGGAAGAAAATAAAGGGAGACCTATACACATAGGACTATACTGGTATATTTGATTATAAATTGGGACTGTCCAGGTTCATAGCGCTATATATATATATATATATATATATATATATATATATATATATATATATTATAAATTTCAAGCCTTTAGCAGGCAAAACAAATAATATTGCAATTTTTTTTTTAATGTAGTAAAATTACTACAAAGAATATTTTATCTTCTCTTTATTTGCTCTATTACTTCCAAGTAAATTTTAATGTCTCTAGTAGTCATTACTCAAAATTGGGCTAGATTACAAGTAGCATGTTAAACATTAATGCACTCACAATATTAAAATATTACGCACATGTTCGCTTGCACACGTATTACAAGTTGAAAGTAAATGTGACCGCACGAGCGCAAACTAAATTTGCACTTGTGGGGTTAGTGTGACTGAAGACCTTGCGTAAAGGGTTAGAGCTAAAAAAAAGTTGACAAAATACATTACATATATATAAGAAGAATATTGGAATGTGAAATATTCATAACTACCTTCGAGTTTGCACTGTAGGTTTAACTCCTGTTGGGTTACAAGTAGGGTTGCCACCTTCAATACAGAAAAATAAGGGATGCCTGCCGCAGCAGAGGCCACACCCCTCGGGGCCACGATGACCACAGGCCCGATGATGTGCCAAGCTTACCCAATGAGAACCCCTTAAAGTATACATTGAGAACTTGCTTTTTCCCATAGGATGCATGCAGCAAGAAGAATGTGCAGTGATCACATTGTTAATGCCATGCAATATAATTAACCTTCTCACTGCCAGGGATTTTATTTATATCTTTGAATATTCTAAAATTCCCAGATCTAGATGCAGTTAAGCCTTGATCCTTGTTTGTGGCTGCAAAAAGGACATCCCCCATTATATACACCAAAACCACAGTCAAAAGCTGGGACTACCATGAAACATTACTTAATCCCTTTCCACCGTCGCTTTCTTTGTGCAACTCTGGTAATCATTATTTTTCTCATTTGGTATGAATCTTTCATGTACACCTCGCTATTAATCCAATCTGTTTATTTTGTAATCGTCTATCTCCAAGAACAAATAGTTAAATGAGCACGGGCATCATTTGTTTCTCACCAGCATGTATACACCAGCCGTGTACTCCCCATCCTTGATTTGGAATGCTGCCATGTCTGTAATAAAACAAACAATACAGGGACTTCGCATACGGTACCGGGATGGGATAGAACCTTAGAACGTTCGATTTCTGTTACCAAGGCCGCTCATCCAGCTCCCTAGCAACCCAGCCAGACAATGTCATTTAGGCCACAACTACTTGTGTGGAGCTCTTTTTTTAAAATAACTTTATTGCTAAGAAGAAGCGTCATTATACACAGTGCTGCTTAGTGCGTTTTGGCATGCTATACATAGTATTCAAATAAAAACTGCCCCATGAGCTCCCATTTCTTTCCTGATGAATTTCATATTACAGTTTAACCATCAAAAGTAGTTTTTCAAAATCTGTGAAGCGCTAGCTATAAGTGAAAAGTAACTCACTGGAGAGCAGCTGAGAGCCTGTAGCCAAGCTCCGGACCAAACACACCCACAAGCAGCAGCCAGTGACTGGGCTAAGTCTGTGTAGTTGTGCGGCTTTGCACAGGGCTTGCATGCCGCCCCTCACACTGCACAGGGCTCGCATGCCGCCCCTCACACTGCTCACTACCCACATCGCCATCTTTACACTCGGCACCAGACGCAATGTCAATGGAATTCTGTATAAGCCAGTGTGAGCCAGCCCGAGTTGAGACAGCTACTGCGCATGTGCGGCTGGGGGTGGGTCAGGAGCTGTGTAGTAATATCTGGACTGGGGACATTTGATTTAACTGTTCGATGTCTGGCTGCCAACCAGTAGAAAATACGGGACAAACCCTATCCCGTATTGATTCAAAACGGGACACGCTATTTTTTTCTCAAATACAGGACGATTCTGTATTTTAGGGGACGGGTGACAACCCTAGTTACGAGCGATATCTTGTATCTTTGAGCATTTCTATTGTTTTGGCTTGCTATACATAGTATTCAAATAAAAACTGCCCCATGAGCTCCCATTTCTTTCCTGATGAATTTCATATTACAGTTTAACCATCAAAAGTAGTTTTTCAAAATCTGTGAAGCGCTAGCTATAAGTGAAAAGTAACTCACTGGAGAGCAGCTGAGAGCCTGTAGCCAAGCTTCGGACCGAACACACCCGCCAGGAGCAGCCAGTGACTGTGCTAAGTCTTTGTAGTTGTGCGGCTGTGCACAGGGCTCGCATGCCGCCCCTCACACTGCTCACTACCTGCATCGCGATCTTTACACTCGGCACCAGACGCACTGTCAATGGAATGCTGTATAAGCCAGTGTGAGCCAGCCCGAGCTGAGACAGCTACTGCACATGTGTGGCTGGGGGTGGGTCAGGAGTTGTGTAGTAATATCTGGACTGGGGACATTTGATTTAACTGTTCGATATCTGGCTGCCAACCAGTAGAAAATACGGGACAAACCCTATCCCGTATTGATTCAAAACGGGGCGCGCTATTTTTTTCTCAAATACAGGACGATTCCGTATTTTAAGGGACGGGTGGCAACCCTAGTGGCGACCCTAGTTACGAGCGATATCTTGTATCTTTGAGCATTTCTAACTTTTGTGTGCAATATTTATTTTTTTTAATATAATTTTATTAGATGGTTTTATTATGACACAGTATTACTGTACTTTGCAATGTATTTTTTATGTGTTTTGTGACACTTTTTTATTTTGCAAAACAGTTAACCAGAGCTCTGTGGATGCGTTAACCTGACAAGCGTTAACTTGAATTGAGCTCAAGCGATCTCGTTTACTTTCAGCTTGTAAAATACATACAATAAACACGACGTGCACAAACAGCCGCGATAAACCCCTTATCACTTGCACACAAGCGTTTACTAAATATTTCAATGCAGTTTTTTTTATTGTAGTGAAATTATTATATTTAAACTCAGTGAATAATTTCAATATAATTTAATTAGCTGGTCAGTTTAGAAAAAGGTCATTAACAGTCACTAAACTGTTTTTTTGTTGTTGTTGTTTAATTAGAATTGTATTGAATAAATAAATAAAAAGTAGAATAGCATCACCATAGATAGGCGGCATTGGGTATCCATCTGTTTTAAGCATAACTCAAAATACTGTGATACTGACCCTGATGGGGAACGTGAGGCTGTAATCTGCCTGTACTGCAAACTTTCTACACATTTCGAAATTCAGCTGATATTTCATTTATTTTAGTATATTGATCTTTAACACCCACCTGCTTCTTTAAATAACCGACTTCATATTTTCAGTGTCCATTTAAGTAACTAATCAATAATGAATGTTGGCAGTACAGGAAAGAAGTTTAGCTTTCAGTTTGCAATACAGTTAAAGAACATTATACATTACTCCCTAGCAATGTACAAAATGGAGAAACTATCTTTTTTGATTTGCCCAGCAGTGACCCATTTCTTTTCATATCTTTACTCTTTCAATATTTAATGAAGTGTCTTGTGTATAACTGATGGTCTTTCAGATATTAATAAAAGAGCAGTGTCACTGCTACCAGAAAGGGAACAATTTGTTTTTGTAAAAATGTCATGATCTGTGCTTTTCTACACACCAGTTGGATCAGTGCTCTTACTCTTGAGCACTCAAGGTAGGAGGAAAAACAAACAAAAACAAAGGGTACGGTCATAATTGTAAAAATATGTTCTTTATCCCACATAGTTGACATACATTTGTTTGCCTGTTATAGTTGCAAGTGGTAAAGGCTGACATTGCCACAATCGACAGTGATGCTGTCGTTCACCCGACAAGTTCTGACTTCTACACCGGTGGTGAAGTAGGTAATAAAAAGTTTAGTGATGCAGAGTTTCATGTGTGTGCATGGTATAGCGGCAACAGGAGCTTGCTTGAATTTCAGCTAATTGCATTTGTAATTCTTTGGCCTCTTCCAAATGATATTAATAAAAGCACAGTGACTTGTTAAATGCAAGGTTAGATTAGTTTGTGATAATGTATTTCACCTTCTAAGGCTGTATAGAGAGCAATTAAATTAAATGTCTAGGAGATGTGTATTTAAAGGTACATGGTACTCAAAATTTTTCTCTTTTCCATTAAAAAAAATAAAAATAGAATGTCTCAAAATATATTAGTGATTTTTTAAACAACTTTTCATGTAGGGAGTTGTCCTTATAATCCAGTGAGCAACAGAGTCCCAGGACTAAGTTTTTTGTAATTTATGTGCTTTTCATTAGTTTCACTTTAAATTTAAACAGCTTTTACTTAGCTATCTTTATCTAAAATAAATAAATAACTTAAATGTGCTACTCTTTCATATATAGGATAAAAAATGAGTACTATGTTCCTTTTAAAAGGTTACACTTAACATTATTTTGCCCTAAAAAAGGTAAGATATGATTGATTCTGTATGAAGAAGATTATATTGAATATCCAACATTTTATGTACAATATGCTAAATAATTTTTGTTCTATTTATTGTTATTTATTACAAAAATAACACTCTTTCCGCACACTGCCTGCTGTACAGCAGAAGAACCTCTCCCAGTACAGGAGTAAAATGCAATTATCCATGACATGCATGCACAGTGTTCTATCTGTCTATGGGAGCACTGGCTGTCATCACTGCACACATTACATTTCCATATCCAAGAGCAGCTCATCTGAAATGTGTGTGCTAAACAGAGTATGTGAAAATTAAGTTTATTTTCATACCAACTTTAAAAGGAAGACATTTTATTTAAAAAAATTAAAAACAAATTTCTTAAAAAGAAAAAAAATTCTAAAAAATATTTTTTTTCCTTGACCTTCATTTTACTGTTAATACAAAAAAAAATAACTGCTAGATTACGAGTTTTGCATTAGAGGCTATGCGATGCTAATGAGCAGATTTGTCTCAATGCTTACTTACCTGCAGTGCTGGTATTACGGGTTTTTACAAACCCGGCGTTAAAAGGCAAGAAGTGCGCGTTGAGCAAAATTTTGCTCATTAACGCACTCCAATACCAGCGCTGCTTAAGTCAGTGGTGAGCTGGTCGTACGTGCTCGTGCATGATTTCCCCATAGGAATCAACGAGGAGAGCCAGCTGAAAAAAAGTCTAACACCTGCAAAAAAGCAGCGTAAAACTCAGTAACGCAGCCCCATTGATTCCTATGTCGAAATAAAATTTATGTCTACACCTAACACCCTAACATGAACCCGAGTCTAAACACCCCTAATCTTACACTTATTAACCCTTATCTACCGCTCCCGACATCGCCGACACCTTCATTATATTTAGTAACCCCTAATCTGCCACTCCGGACACCGCCGCCACCTACATTATACTTATGAACCCCTAATCTGCTGCCCCCAACATCGCCGACACCTACATACTATTTATTAACCCCTAATCTGCTGCCCCCAATGTCGCCGCCACCTACCTACATTTATTAACCCCTAATCTGCCACCCCCAACGTCGCCGCCACCTACCTACATTTATTAACCCCTAATCTGCCGCCCCCAACGTCGCCGCCACTATACTAAATGTATTAACCCCTAAATCTAAGTCTAACCCTAACACCCCCTAACTTAAATATAATTTAAATAAGTCTAAATAAAATTACTATCATTAACTAAATTATTCCTATTTAAAACTAAATCCTTACCTATATAATAAACCCTAAGCTAGCTACAATATAACTAATAGTTACATTGTAGCTATCTTATGGTTTATTTTTATTTTACAGGCAAGTTTGTATTTATTTTAACTAGGTACAATAGTTAGTTATTAATTAGTTAATAACTATATAATAACTATTGTACCTAGCTAAAATAATTACAAAAGTACCTGTAAAATAAAACCTAACCTAAGTTACACTAACACCTAACACTACACTATAATTAAATACAAATCCCTAAATTAAATTAAATTAGCTAAAGTACAAAAAAAAACCCACTAAATTACAGAAAATAATAAACAAATTACAGATATTTAAACTAATTACACTTAATCTAATAGCCCTATCAAAATAAAAAAGCCCCCCCAAAATAAAAAAACCCTAGCCTAAACTAAACTACCAATAGCCCTTAAAAGGGCCTTTTGCGGGGCATTGCCCCAAAGTAATCCGCTCTTTTACCTGTAAAAAAAAAAAAATACAAACAACCCCCCCAACAGTAAAACCCACCACCCACACAACCAACTCCACAAATAAAATACTATCTAAAAAAAATAAGCTCCCCATTGCCCTGAAAAGGGCATTTGGATGGGCATTGCCCTTAAAAGGTCAGTTAGCTCTTTTGCTGCCCAAACCCTAATCTAAAAAATAAAACCCACCCAATACACCCTTAAAAAAAACTAACACTAACCCCCTGAAGATCGACTTCCCGGGAGAGGTCTTCATCCAAGCTGGGTGAAGTGGTCCTCCAGACAGGCAGAAGTCTTCATTGAAGCCGGGCGAAGTGGTCCTCCAGATGGTCAGAAGTCTTCATCCAAGCTGGGCAGAAGTGGTCCTCCAGACGGGCAGAAGTCTTCATCCAGACGGCACGGAGCGGGTCCATCTTCAAGACATCTGATGCGGAGCATCCTCTTCATCCAACGACTAAAACAGAATGAAGGTACCTTTAAGTGACGTCATCCAAGATGGCGTCCCTTAGATTCCGATTGGCTGATAGGATTTTTTTCTACCTTAATTCCGATTGGCTGATAGAATTCTATTGGCTGATGCCATCAGCAAATAGGATTGAGCTCGCATTCTATTGGCTGATTGGAACAGCCAGTAGAATGCAAGCTCAATCCTATTGATAGGCGCAACAGTCAAAAGGTAAAAATCCAAAATAAATAAGGAGAAGCGGTGGGTGGGCTGCCTAATTGCAAAAAACAAAAACAAATTCTGAGGGTAAATTATATACATTAATAAAAAAAACGGGGAAAAAACTGTTTTATTAATATAATTAAACTAGATATTTAATATTAAAGAATAAAAATGTTGATGTTTACTGTCCCTTTAAATTATTCAAACATAGCTTTGAATCTAAGTAGAAAATGCTAATCAAAATATAGCAGTTATTTGGACTTTATTAAGTAAATTATGCATTAAAATTAGCTTTACTGTTTCATTAAAATAATTACATGTGTAATATTCAATATAGCAAAATGCTTATCTGTCTTTTTTAAATACAAAATCATATACTGTATAGTTACATAATCTTTGTTTTAAATAGCTTTGAAACTAATTTTATGTGTCTTTTACAATAATAACAGCTGGAAAATGTGTCCCCAAATCCTAGCAAAATTGTCATTCAACACTCTGAGACTCCATATGTCTGATGTTTAAATGCTTTGATAATGCTCATATTCTTTAGGGAGCAACAAATGTGTATATACAACTGTCACACAGATCGCTGCAGCTGCTGCTGAAGTCAAGGTTTTCATCGCATTTTAAATTTAAAAAACATTTGTCGGATAATGAAAGATGTTTCTGTAATTTAGTTTCTTCTTTGGATAACACATTTTTTTAAAACAAAAAATAATAATCTCTGTATGAAATGATTCTTATTATATCAAAAGGTGTTTTCATTACTTTTGCCAACAGGTTTTAAAACTTAAAGGGACTTGAAACCTCTATTTCTTCGTGATTCAGATAGAAAATGCAATTTTATTAAACTTTCCAATTTACTGCTATTATCAAATTTGCTTCATTCTTTTGGTATCCTTTGTTAAAGGGTAATACTGGACTACTGGGAGCCAGATTACAAGTGGAGCGTTATTTATCGCTCCTGCTAGTGTGCTAATTCCGCTAGAAGTAAACTTTTTGCACGCGTCGGGTAGCGTTCGTATTACAAGTTTTAAGTAAAAAGTTTTCGCTTTGCAAAATGCGAAGCTAGAATATCGCGACCACATAGAAGTCAATAGAGCAAAAATAGTGGGGGAAAAACCTAACACCCTACTCGCATGCAAACTCGATTGCATATTCTTAAGTGCACTACCCCAACATAAAAATAAATATATGAATATTTCACATTCCAATGTTCTTCACATATTTTGGTACAATATATATATATATATATATATATATACTGTAGATGATTATATATAGGTATAAAGATATACATATATATATATATATATATATATATATATATATATATATATATATATATATATATAGGAATATCTATAAAAAATTACTTAAAAAATATTCCTCTATGTGCAGAACATTATTTCACTTTATTAAAGGGACATTAAACACTTTGGTATGGTAATATAAAATGATAAATTGTATATATAAAACAACTCTGCAACTCTGCAATATACTTTCATTATTTATTTTGTCCTTTTTGCCTGTAATTCCATTCTGAAATTGTCAGCTTTTCAGTTCCTGTTAGAAATGGAAGTGCAGAACACTGTTAAATCCAGCACAACCATTGGCTGTACACTCTAATGACCTATGTATAACTGTCCCTAATTGGCCACAGCAGAGAAGGTAACACAAGTTACAACATGGCAGCTCCCATTGTTTTATAGACACTAAAACTTTACACTTATTTTGTCACTTTTTAAACAACTAATGAAACTTTAAAAAATACATCTACATGTTATTCATGTACTAATCTTTTCTTTGAATGCATCATTCTGTCTAGGATGTATTTAGTGTTTAATGTCCCTTTAAATATGAATATAGCATAAATATGCTTTTACATGTTTTCATTTACTTAACTGCAAAGGGCTTCAATGCACTTATATACATGTGTGTCTGTTTGTATATGTGTATATATGTATATATATATATATATATATATACATATGTATTTATATGCGTATATATGTCTGTAAATACACATATAAATTAGGGATGCGCAAATGTTTTTAAAAATTCAAAATTTAAAACGAATTTTGATACATTAGTTCGTTCAAATCGAATTTTGAATGTTTATATAACATTCTATTTTCAAATTTTCGTTTTCAACTTTTTCAAAAAATTTCGAAAATATTTGTTTGAATAATAGAATGTTTAGCTATGTATTCATTCAATTTCGAAACTAAATCGTAAATAGTCTGCAACAGTGTTTAATAAATGTAATATTCGAATTTGAATGCTACATTCGAATTTGAATGTCACTTTCGAATTCGAAATAGTTTTTCTAGTCTACAACTGTGTTTAATAAATGTAATATTTGAATGCTACATTTGAATTCAAATGTCACATTCGAATTTGAAATAGTATTTCTAGTCTAATACTGTGTTTTTTAAATGTAATATTCAAATTCGAATGTCACATTCAAATTCGAAATAGTATTTCAAGTCTACAACTGTGTTTAATAAATGTAATATTCAAATTCAAATGCTACATTCAATTTGAATGTGACATTCAAATTCGAAATAGTATTTCTAGTCTACAACTGTGTTGTATAAATGTAATATTCGAATGTTACATTTGAATGTAGCATTTAAATTTAAAATAGTATTTCTAGTTTACAAATGTGTTCTATAAATGTAATATTCAAATTCGAAAGTGACATTCGAATTCGAAAGTGACATTCGAAAACTGTAAATAACATTTGATAATAGAATTTTTAAGAACATTCATTCTTATCAAGATTCTATTATGTAAACTGAATTTCTACAATAACATTCGTTCTAACATTCAAATTCTAATATAAACACATTCGCCCATCCATAATATAAACACATATGTAAACACATATAAACATTTAGACATGTATATTTATATATTTTTGTATCTCTTTGTTAAAGTGATGGTAAACTCTGCAGCATTTACCATCACTTTAAAGCCCTTTATCCTGCCTTTTTCTTTTCTAACACCTATACCCCATATATTTAAGCCCTTATAACTTTTTGGTGCAATAAATATATTTTTTTATAATTTTTATTAGTGTTATTATGAGTATAGCTCTGAGATCTGGCTATCGCGAGGCACATTAAATTCAATTGCGCTAAATCAATCACGTTTACTTTTAACTTGTAATATGAGCACTACATCTAACACTCGCAAACTATCAAAAATATTGCTTGCACGTAACTATTAGCCCGCCCCTCGTAATCTGGCCCTGAGTGAGCCCATTTAAAATAAATTTATTGATAAAGCATGAGGTTATACAGCAAAATTTAAATGTAAATGGTGTACATAATATTTGTTACATAATGAAATACAACAAGGAAAAAGAATGATAACATATATCTTGTCAGTTTGGCAATATATTCCGGATGACTTAAAATTAATAGAGTATGATCAGTGTACAATAATTGAATTTATAAGCAAGGTGCAGTAAACCTCATTCCATACCCAGTTGTTACTAGGTAGACCTCTCTTGGATCTTATAAAAGAACACATAAATAATGCTATTGGGGATATATAATAATAAAACTTTGTGATATTAACAAAATAGAACATGGAGACCTACATTGATCTAACTTTTGATTTTATGATATAAACTCTTTTATACCACCATAGTCATAAAAGTCTCAAATGATGGAATAATGTTGTGAGCTTATAGGAGAGAAAAAGAATTGGATACCTCAAGCCTATAACTAATAAATATTTCTAACCAAATAGTATTGGCTATGCAACCATGTCTTCATACATTGTAAGGCAACTAAAATCTACTGATAAGGCAATATCACTGTCAAAAATGTAAAGAAAAAGCTCTATGTGAGTGATATTTTAGGCAGTCATTAGGAATTTTATATATGTTCATCTTAACTCTTAGGAGTTATATTATGCTATCCTCCACCCTGCAGCCCTGGCCACGGGCCGCACAGGAAAGATTAATAACCTGATAATAGCGTTTGTCATTTTAGTGCAGTGTAGATTCTGTTGCTCCAGTATAAAATATGTATAAAGACATTGTTGTAGATGGGGAGCGTGGTTTTTCAGTAAAAAGGGAACTAACAAGCTACATAACTTGCAAACCTAACACAACTTAGAACAATAGTACAATAACATTTAACGTTTACCAACATCATCAAGGCAAGGTTATGAGGACATTAGCAAAAATTACCGCTCATTAGTTATTATGCCCCATGTCTGACCGATCAAAGAAACTGTTCTTGGAAGGAGTCAGCGAAGCCTTTTATAGAGGCTGTGCGGGCCGGGTTATTTGATTCAGGGAGCAATTATGCATGTCTGTTTGATGTGAATCCGCAAAGGTTGTGGTGTCACGGAGCTCATCCGAGTCTAGGAGCTTTACCTTGGATGTCTTGAGTATGCCGGCCATCGGAGTTGTTTCATTCAGAAGGTTTGGCGGTTTAGCATTCATATTTATCGGGAGGTCCCCCCCTTGAAAATACATCCTGCGCCAAGCACTGGTTTGCCTAAGAAGTTGACTGTTGATCACTGCCTCGTAGGTGCTCTACAAGGAGGCTAGATTTGTTTACTGGTATGGCGATCAGGCTGCATAGGCTCTCTTTGATGTAAAGTAGTTCCTTGGTCTGTGTAGTAGCTGATTTAGCTGGTATGGGCATCTGTTTCGGGTTAGTGTTTGTTCCCATATACTCGGGTATTTTGGCTCCACTTTGAGTATCAGATTTTAGTGCTTCCTCCGTGACTGTAGATACTATTCTGCTTGTGAATAGTTTATGCATCAGGGCATCAAATGGAGCTTTCTCATACAATGACTTCATGAGCTTCTAAAATTTTGTATACTGCGAGCTAAGGTGGGCTAGTATATCCACATCCTCATTGGTCGCTATTTTCTGTCAGCGTTGCTTGCTTTCAAGCTACTCAGTGCTCCGTTCTTTATCTATTTAGGTGCAATTTGGTGTCCTTGAGATGAAGGTAGGGAGAATGATTCAAGGGTAGTATTGTGTCCAATGTAGTTAGAGACCCTCTGTGAACCGAGGGGGGTGGCGCTGCCTATTAGCAAACTGCCGCTTTAGGCCTCTGCTGTCCGATGCCGGGCTCTAGTTTCATAGATACAGCAAAGTCTTTTGAAGTGTAGGGCTCTTCTGAGCCATGTACCAGTGTAGATAGCAAATATTGTTTAATCACTGTAGGATTCCTCAGATATCCAGCAGATTTTTGAGAATTCAACAAGTGCTCTGGGAAAGTGCGACCGTTCCTGATTGCTGTTCGGACATGCCCCCAGCATTTATTCTTATAATATTTTTTTTGCATATATACCTTGCTCAAGTAGCTTATTTTTTAATTATTTTTATTCCAGGTAAGAAAGAACAAGTCTTTTTTATTACTAAAATATCTAATAGGACAGAAAGCTGTGAACAATGCCTGTAAAAATCCTGTATAAATCTACAAAGTACCGCTTCATAATTTTAATAAACCACAAAGTCTATAAAAACACTGAACTCTCAACATGCCATGTTATAACGTAATGACTTACAAAATAACACTTTAGAGAGCATTACCAAAATCTGTGGATCTCAAGAAATTATTTTTCTTTCATTTATTGTAAAATATCCCACAAAGATACTAATTGTCTATGGCCATAAAACAAGCAAGTTCTTTTTTTTCTTCTCATGTTCATATTGGCAACAGATAAAGAAGGAAATCATTCATGACTGTTGGTTGATACTCTTCCACAACATAAATGGCTAGATTACAAGTGGAACGCAAACTTTTGCCGGCAAGCGATATCAGGTTTTGGAATTGTTTGCGCGCAGGTTATAGGGATACGAAACCCATTTTTTTTCTTTCATTATTCAGATAGAGCATGCAACTTTCTAATTTACTCCTTTAATCATTTTTTTTCTTCATTCTCTTGCTATCTTTATTTGTAAAGAAGGAATGTAAAGCTTAGGAGCCGGCCCATTTTAGGTTCATCACCCTGGATAGTGATTGCTTAGTGGTGGCCACATTTAACCACCGATCAGTAAGCACTACCCAGGTGCTGAATTAAAAATGGGCCCGGCTGCTAAGCTTTGCATTCCTGTTTTTCAAATAAAGATAACAAGATTAGTTTATTGTGAAGAAGGGGGCAGTCTGCAGAGGCTTAGATACAAGGTAATCACAGAGGTAAAAAGTGTATTATAACTGTGTTGGTTATGCAAAACTGGGGAATGGGTAATAAAGGGATCATCTATCTTTGTAAACAACAAAAATTCTGGTGTTGACTTTCCCTTTAAAACATGTAAAAGCATATTTATGCAATATTTATTTTTAATAAAGGTTTTCTCTATGTATTTACTGTACATATTACACATTCCAATGTTCTGCACATAGTTCTGCACATAGCAGAATATATTATATATAAATATATATATATATATATATATATATGTAGTAGCCGGTGGCCTAGCACTCCATCCACATCAATACTTCTAGTGCCCGGGTGCGATCCTCAAATGATATACATAGACTGTTAGTAGAGATGGAGGGCACTCACAGGACTTCATACAAGAGATAGCTTTTATTATTGTAGTTATACAAATATGGTGTCGACGTTTCGGCCTTTTCTTAGGCCTTCTTCAAGACAATATTCATAGTCTTAACTAATGCGGAACACGGCCTCCGCGTAGAACTCCCAGAATGACAGAATCAATGATGATCTGTCATTCTGGGAGTTCTACGCGGAGGCCGTGTTCCGCATTAGTTAAGACTATGAATATTGTCTTGAAGAAGGCCTAAGAAAAGGCCGAAACGTCGACACCATATTTGTATAACTACAATAATAAAAGCTATCGCTTGTATGAAGTCCTGTGAGTGCCCTCCATCTCTACTAACAGTCTATATATATATACATATATACACACACATATATATATATATATATATATATGTATATATATATAAAATATAGGTGTAGATATATATTTTACAAAAATACTATCAGATAAAAGTAGAATTTTTATTATTTATGAATAAATAGAACACATTCTGTTATCTGAAGAACATTGGAATGTGAAATATAATCAATATCGGTTTAGCGCAAATGAGAATATGAGATAGGTTGTTAGTTTTTTTCCACTTTTTCTCTCCATTGACTTCTATGTGGGTGTATGTGAACGTGCATGCAATATTATAAGTTCGGCTTTTTGCACTTGTCACACTTGTTAGCGCAAAAGCGAAAAGAGTTTACTTTCATCTCACAATACGAGCGCAACCCGACGAGCGCAAAAAATCTTAATTCTAGTGCAACTAGCTCTTAAGCGTGATCTAGAAGAAATGTTTGGACTATTTGGAAACAGGCAGAAATTTAGAGAGACAGGACTGGGGATTTCTTTAGAGGTGATAGCAATTATCTTAAAGGGATACTAAACCTAATTTTTTTTCTTTCATGATTTAGATAGAGCATGCAATTTTGTAGCAAGGGTGCGGGTGGACATACCCACATAGTAAATGTTACAGTCACAGCTCAAACAATAGATTACGTTTTTGGTCTTGCAATTAATGTAATTGTTGGATATACTGTATGTTTATTACCAAAACGGTCTATATTCTCAGTTTTTTTTGACCATGTGTTGGCAGGTAGAGCATGTGCCACAGGCTATAAAGCCCCTGTAAAGTGGCCTTCTTTTAGCCAAATGGTCAAAATGGCTACTCACCAGGGAATCTTGGATATTACGTGCCCTTTTTAAAAGTAATTGCAGGTCTGTTGGGTAAGATACCTTTTAAGTATTCATCTGATTCTAGGATGTACCAATACTTTTCAAAGATATTCCTCACCTCTTTGGATTGCCTATTATAAGTTGAAATGAATCTAACATTATGAACATCTCCAGACCTCGCTTTTGAGACTAATAAAGTGTTTCTAACTGTGTTTATAGCTCTTTTGTAGGCTCTCGATAAACATTTTTTAGAGTAACCTCTCCCAAGAAATCTTGCTCTGAGATCTTTGGCAGCCTCTTCAAAGCCGTCTACAGTGGAGCAGTTCCTCCTAATTCTTAAGTATTCCCTGGTCGGGATATTCTGTGTAACTGTAGGTTCATGGGTGCTGGTGGCATGTAACATATTGTTGGTGGATGTAGATTTTCTGAATAATTCTGTGACTAATTTTTTTTTTATCTGAGGTTTTAATGATGGATATGTCCAAAAACTCTGTTTTCTTTACTCACTGAGTATGTAAGAAATAAACCCATCTGGTTGGTATTTAATTCTGATATAAATTCCTTTAGTAGCTCTATCGGGCCTTCCCATAGAATCATAATATCATCTATGTAGCGGGCCCACAGAGATATGTACTGATGATATTTTTGCTTTTGGGGACATAAAACAAACAGAGCCTCCCACCACCCTAGATATAAATTTGCGTATGTGGGGGCGCAGGCCATCCCCATGGTGGTACTGCATATTTGTAAAAATAATTTATTATCAAAGGTAAAGAAATTATTACTGAGTACAAACTTAAGTAGTGTTAGTAGAAATTATTTGGTTTCATTGCTTATACTTTGGTCCCCTTTTAAAAAATGACCTATGGCCTTACATCTATATTCCATTTTAATACTTTTATATAGGGATTCAACGTTGCATGTTACCAAAAATGTGTTTTTATTAACAGTTACATTTTCTAATTTGTTCAATATACCTCTGGTGTATGAGGGTGAATCTATTACATATTTTCTCAGTCGTGCATCTAAATATTTGATGGCATTTTCGCACATGGATTAATTTCCAGATACGATAGGGCGACCCGGTGGGTTAAGTTTATTCTTATGTATTTTCGGGAGTAAAAATAGTGTAGCTACCCATGGTTTGTGTACAAACAGGAAATTATTTTCTTTGTTGTCAATTATGCTCAGTATAAAGATATTTTGTATTTGATTGTTGTACTTAGTGCCAAAATCGCTGGTGGGGTCTGAGAATAATCTTCTATAGTTGTGTTCATTGTTTAACTGTTTCAAAGCTTCAGCAATGTACAAATCATAGGGCCAGATTACTATATTGCCTCCCTTGTCACTGGACTTTATGAGAACATTGTCCCATTTTTGTATTACCAATAAAGCCTTTCTCTCCTTATAACATAGATTGTGATTAGTTAAAGTTGTATCTATTTTAAGTATGTCTTCACATACTAAATTAAGGAATGTGGCAATTTGAGCGGAGACTGCACTTGGGGGAACAAATGACGATTTGTTTTTAATGACCTACCACAATTCAATGTTAATCTCCCCAGGCCCTTGTGTTTCTTGTAGTTATGATAATAAATTATTCAAAGTTTCTTGATCCTCCTTGCTTAGGGAGGAAACCAAGTTATTGGCACCAAAGTATTTTTTCAAAAGTAATTTCCTGGCAACTAAGTGAACATCAACTTTTGAAGAGAGCTTTAATACTTGTAAGTTCTCTTCTTCTGTGGTTTTGTGGATTTAATTGATCGAGTGTGTATTGAGGTTCTTAGGCTTCTTTTGACCTCGTCTGATGAGTTTCCTAGAGGGACAGAACCTTGGTGTGGGGCTATTCTATTCTTGCTATTACCTCTAGATCCCCTAGGGGTTCTTTCTTCTTTGTCTGAGGAATCAGATTCTGTTGTTTCACTATCAGATTTGGTGGAGTTTCTGTTTGTATTTTTTGTTTTCCAGAGATACACCCTTTTATTCTGATAGTCATTTAGATCTCTATCAACCTTTTTGTTCTTTCTTTTCAGAGATGAATTTAGCAAATCTATTTATTTCATCACTCATTTTTTTTTGTATGATTTTTGAAAATCTTCCTTAATTTCATATGTTTTAAAATCAGTACTCATTTGTTCTATTTCTAAATTGATCTCTGAAAGTTTTTCTTCCTCATATTCAATTAGTAATTTGATCAATTTGACTGCACACTCAGTTAGTATGGTTTCCCATTTCTGTATGAATTCTTCAGTCAGGTCACTAAGGGAGGGGAAAGTTTTTATTTGAAGGACCCTAGGGATCACATTGTTTTCAATGTAGAAATTAAACATTCCTATATTTCACTGTCTCTTGATCTGTTTTTTTTTTTAGGAATTTTTTTGTCTTTCAACTTTTGTCCCCATCCTAAACCCTCATCATCTATGTCTTTGATGTTTTTATTTTGAAGATTTAAGGTATCTTTAATTACATTATCTGTCCATTTTTTTAATTTCAGCATTCTAATCAAATGCTGCCATTATGCACGTGGTCTACACCAAAATAGGGAGAGTACGATTCAACACAATTGTGTTGGCACCTCTCCCCCTGTTTAAACACTGGAAGAGTTAAAGTTGGTAGATGTGGCACTATACTAGTAGTATAGGGGTGAAATAAACTTGTACAGTGACCAGGTGCTACTCCTCTAAAGGAAATGCTATATTGTTAGGACGTTAAACCCTGAGGAATGACACATAAGAGTTTTAGTGCACAATCGGCTCCCTTAGGATACATTAAATTATCTTTATTATCTTTATTTAAAAAGCAGGAATTTAAAGCTTAGGAGACAGCCCATTTCAGGTTCAGCACCTTAGATTGTGCTTGCTTATTTGTGGCTACATTTAGCAAACCAATAAGTAAGCATAACCTAGGTTTTTAACCAAAAATGGTCTGGCTCTTAAGCTATACATTCCTGCTTTTTAGATAAAGATAGCAAGAAAACGAAGAAAAATTGATAACAGGAGTATATTAGAAAGTTGCTTAAAATTACATGCTCTATCTGAATCAATAACGGAAAAAATTGGGTTTAGTGTCCGTTTAAATGTATTTCTACAGTGGAAGAGGAGCCAGTGCAGTGACTTGCAAAGAGAGACAACTGTTGATAATAAATAAACGAGAAACCTAAAGAGGTTGCAAAATCTAATACCTGTTTTTTTTTTTTCTTTCATTTATGGTTCATTTCATATTCTTACTATGCCACAACATCCCATTTTCTCTGTCAACATTTTCTATGTATTATTAATCATGGAAATTTAAAGACATGCAAACTAAATGGTCGTAATATATTTTTGATGGGACAGGAAAGTGAAAATTTAAACTTTCATGATTCTGAAAGTTTTTTTAATTGGTATCCTTTGTTGAAAGACAAACGTAGTTACACTCAGGATCAGTAAGGTACTACTATGAGCTAGCTGCATATTGGTAGCTGACCATACTGTATATGCCTCTTATCATTATCTCACCTGATGGGTTCAGCTAGCTCTCAGTAGTGCATTGCTGCTCCTTCAACAAATTATCACGAGAATGAAGCATATTTCATAACAGAAGACCATTGAAAAGTTGTTTATCTGAATCATCTGGGAAGTTTTATGTTTTTTTGTTTGTTTGTTTTTTACACAAATTATCACTGTTTGGCCAAACGCTGTAATAAATTAATCACTTTTATGCTTTAAGCCTTGCTGTATGCATCTAAGTGAGTGCTGACTATTCTGTGTGTTTGATGTTTTTATGTGATTTTTTGTGGCTATGTGACAGGAGGGGTTTACAAATAATTGTGACACCCTTGTGTGTCAGGTGTTAAAATGTACTCAACATTTATTAGTACAATCAATGTTAAACATATGAAAAAAGTCACATTTTGTACTCTTCCACTAAAATTTCTTGTCCAGGACTAATGGAAATGTCAAGCCATATACAGTGTATTACTATCTATCTATCTATCTATCTATCTATCTATCTGTGTGTGTATATTGTGACCCTTTATCCAAACTGCTTAGGACAGGAAAAGGTTTAAAAGTCGTAATAGTGTTGATTTTGAAATATTAGCATCTGTAAAATAGGACAATTTGGAGAGTATGGATCAAAGTGTAGACAACAATATATTGAGGCCCATTTATCAAGCTCCGAATGGAGCTTGTGGGCCCAGACTTGCCAGAAACATCTAAAGACCGCTGCTTCATAACCCTGTCCGCCTGCTCTGAGCAGGCGGACAAGAATCGCCACAATACAACCCAATCGAGTACGATCGGGTTGATTGACACCTCCCTGCTGGCGGCCGATTGGCAGCGAGTCTGCAGGGGGCAGCGTTGCACCAGCAACTCTTGTGAGCTGCTGGTGCAATGCTGAATACGGAGAGCGTATTGCTTTCCAAATTCAGCGAGGTCTTGCGGACCTGATGCACACTGTCGGATAAGGTCCGCAAGACCTTTAATAATTAGGCCTTGTGTCTTTTAGGCAATATTTGTCATAATACAGCTTATACATGCAACCTAAATCTAGTTTTATGTCATTTTGAATACTTTTATATACATAGTACCCTCAGAAAGCAAGTACAGTACTCTTTATAAAACGACAACTATAACCTTTATGAGTACATAGCCATGAAATCTCCATAAACAAACATTGGTTGTACAATTGGTCTTACTGAAGAGCTCAGTTATTTGAACCGTGTCACTGCCTTAGGATGCCACTTTAGCCACAAGTCAGTTTGTGAACTTTTTTCCTACTAGATCTTCCCTTGTCAATATTAAGTGTTATTATTGTAGATTGTAAGTTTCTAGGAGCAGCAAGCTCAGCCAAGACATTTAAGACCTCGCAAACTCACAGAGCAGAGCTGCCAAGTTCTGAAGCAGGTAGTGCTTAAAGGAATAGTCTAGTCAAAATTAAACTTTCATGATTCAGATAGAGCATGCAATTTTAAGCAACTTTCTAATTTGCTCCTATTATCAAATTTACTTTGTTCTCTTTGTATCTTTATTTGAAAAAGCAAGAATGTTGGCTTAAGAGACGGACGATTTTTGGTTCAGAATCTGGGTAGCACTTGCTGATTGGTATCTAAATGTAGCTACCAATCAGCAAGCGCTACCTAGGTGCTGAACCAAAAATGGGCCATTCCAAACCTTACATTTTTGCTTTTTCAAATAACGATACTAAGACAACAAAGAAAATTTGATAATAGGAGTAAATTAGAAAGTTGCTTAAAATTGCATGCTCTGTCTGAATCATGAAAGTTTAATTTTGACTAGACTATCCCTTTAAAACTCACCTATGATCTGTTGCATCACTTTCTACAGAGCTCCAAACTGCCTCTGAAAACGACGGCACAAAAACTGTGCGTTGGGGACTTCATGAAATGACTGGGCGGTTAACCACAAGCCTTACATAAACATGCGCAATGCCAAGTGTTAGCTGGAGTGGTATAAACCACACTGGATTCTAGAGCAGTGGAACTGTGTTGTATGGAGTGATGAATCACACTTCACTATCTAGCAGTCAGATGGGAGAATCTGGGTGTGGCAAGTGCCAGGAGAATGTCACCTTCCAGAATGCATAGTTACTACTGTAAAGTTTGGTGGAGGAGGGATAATGCTCTTGAGCTGTCTTCCACGGTTTGGGCTAGGCCCTTCAGTGCCAGTGAAGGGTCATCTTAATGCTACAGGATAAAAACACATTTATTTTAGACAACTGGACTATATATATATATATATATATATATATATATATATATATATATATATTATATACGTGTATGTGTGTGTGTGTGAATATATGTATGTGTCTGTGTGTGTGTATGTGTGTATATATATATATATATGTGTGTGTGTGTATATATATATATATATATATATATATATATATATATGTGTGTGTGTATATATATATATATATATATATATATATATAATGTATATGTGTGTGTGTATGTACGTACTTAAAACCCTTGGGTGAGGGTATCTAAACTAGTGAATTTTATTTTCCTACAAGCCAAATTTTGCAAATAGTACATTGACATAGAGTAAATAAAACAAATTTGGGAAACTAATGTCTCTCTTACAAAATTTGCATAAGAATGGTGCAGTTCATAGAGATTTGTACAAGCCCCTCACTTCCATGAGTTGCAAGTGATCCTCCATTATAATCAATAAAGCAGCATCTATCTCATAATTGCTCAGCGTACTAAAGGAGCTCCACTCTGAAAGATGCAGATATTCTAAAAATGCCATTAAAAGAATAAATTAATTATAAAAAGCATACATTGATAAACCATTTTACTTTACCATATGCACAAAAGAAAACTCTAAATAAAAAGAGACAACCTTATTAACTTTGAAATAATGAGACATGACTGTGAGACAAGACACTTCACAGGACAGAATAGTCTCTGTAGCAACCCAAGGGTTGCAGGTTCAAACCCCGGCGAGGTTCACTCAGCCTTTCATCCTTCCGAGGGCGATAAAATGAGCAGCGCCTTGAGACCCTTACGGGTGATTAGCCGTGCTTTACAAGTACCCAATACATACATACATATGAGTGTGACATGCTTGGCTTTAATGTAGGTTAAATATCCTGTCAACAACCTAAAAAACCCACAACCCAACCATCATTTGTGTCTACAAGTTCTCCAAGTCAACTCGCATTCTCTTTGACTGTGGGTCATCTGGTTAAACCCATCATGCTTTAAAGCATCTGGTTTCACCCATCATCCTTGGGGATACATAATATCCAAGGGCCATTTTTATATCGTACTAGGCTTTATATTTGCCTCAAAAGTGGAGGTACTCTTATACTATGGAATGTCTGACTGCTGAAGAGATATTGCTTTATGATAATTAGCATGTGTTATATTTTGAATAAAAAAGTAAGTGTGTGTATGTATATGTATGTATGTATATATATATATATATATATATATAATTGCATTTTGTTTTATTTAAGAAATACATAAAATAATACAAATGTTATAGGATACATTAAAGATCACTACATTTCCTTTAAACTGATATATAGGTTGTTCCATTATTTTCTAATAGACTTTTAATAAATTGATCAATATGAACTTCTCTTTTATTATTAACATGGGATACTGCTGGGATAACCGGATAAAATTAGCTCAGTGTAAATTTATTATGAATTACAAATAAAAGAGAAATCTGCATTATTATTGCTTAGAAAAAAAAATCCTATTATAATATGTTTGTAGCTGTGTTGTATGCTTTTTCAAATATGCATATTTTTTTTACATTAACAACTGCAGCTTACTTACAAGTGTGATTAATAATAAGCTCTAATAATGTGTTAGAACTTTTTGTTATTGCAATATTGTTTGCATAGCTGAACATTGTCAGTGGCTGGCAGTTACACTAATGGCCCTATTTAGCTCTAGAATCGCAGTACTTTGCCGCTCCAGAACTCACTTTATTTATGTATTTCCCCCCCCTCCTGGGGTTAAACACATAGTTGTATTCAAACAATAGCGGAATAATGAAAATGTTTTAGCACATTATAGCATTTTTTTTGCTCTTGTATGTCACTTTAAGTCGTGCCTTATAATATGTTTCAGATGATTTATTTGTTTGTTTTACATTTTATGTGTAAAAATACGTGATCTTTTTTAATTTTTTATGTGTTAAAAATATATCTGATCATTAAAGAGCCTAATAAATTATTTTCTGCATTTTAGGATTTCTATATAATATTAAATAGGATTAAGTCACAAATGTCAAACTATTATCATTAATCTTTAGACTTATTATGAAGGTTTTTTTTTCCTTTCTACAGTTGATTACTGAAGGAAATCCTAAAATGTAGTATGTATCAGCTGCCTGATTATTAACTAGAATCAAGACTAATCAAGCTGTTTTAACTACAAAATAATATAAAAACCATATGAGTTTATTTTAATCATGTTCCTGCAATATAACTACTTTCCTTCAGTAGCAGTTGTTGCATTAATTTAATAATTACTCTTGATTTGTAGATGTATTCAGTGTATACCCAATTTATATTAAAAAATGTTTTATTTTGGTATTTCTACCTGGTATACAATTTAATACAAGTAAATGTTGGTGTTATTGATGTGACTAGATAAAATGTTATACATGTGCAGAGAACCATAGCTCAATTTGTTGTAAGATAATTCATTGTAAATGTTCAGACACAATATTTATTTAAAAATCTTACTTCAAAAGGACAAGTGGGGCGCCACATAGTGTATGTTGTATGGTATAGTACCCAAATAAAATCCCCAATATGTATTCTACTGATGTCTGAAATATTTAATTATTAAACCTACTTATGTTTATATTATTTTGTAGTTTCAAATATGGGCAAAGAAAGATGTATGATCCAGATAAAATCAAATAAATTTAAGTTATTTAATGTTGAATAATCAAAGACATTACATTAAATGTAAACTATCTTTTCATAGGCAATGCCTTAGAGAAGAAAGGAGGAAAAGAATTTGTGGAAGCAGTTAGTGAAATGAAGAAAAAAAATGGTTCTTTGGACATAGCTGGAGGTAAAGACATTTCCCTGATCTTTAAAGATGTATTCATTTTATGGAGATTTATATCTTAAAGGGACAGAAAAACTCAATTGTATTTTATGAATTGGATAGAACATATAATTTTAAACAACTTTTCAATATACTTCTATTATCAAATTTGCGTCATTCTCTTCTAATCCTTTGCTGAATGAACAGCATTGCACTATTGGCAGCTAACTGAAAACATCCAGTCACAGGCACCAATCAGCAGCTAGCTCCTACTAATGTAGGATATGTGCGTATTCTTTTTCAACAAGAGAACATAGCACATTTGAAAATAGAAGTGAATTTAAAAGTGTATTAAAATGACACGCTCAATCTGAATCATGGAAGTTTAATTTTGACTTTCCTATACCTTTAATGTTGTTTCAATTTATACATTTTTAAATTAGTAATAGAATGTAGCCTTAAAGAAATGTTAGAATAACAACATTGTTATGTTACCCAAGATAGTTTAAGAAAAGTTTTGCTAGACATTTAAAGACATGTTCTCATTTTTTTTAGCCGATTACGTTCTAGAAACAGGTGTTCATAATCTCTGTGCAGTTCTATTCAGGTCTGTGTACTCTCAAAACTCATTCCATTAAAAAAAAAGTGTGATAATAGCTTATGTGTAAATCACAGACCTCTTCAACTTAACCTGCAAAGTTCAGCTAAAGGACCATTCCTCTTTCAGGGACAACAAAACTTCACAGACAAACGCCATGGTTACAAGCAGTGTTAAGGTGAAACACTTAAATTGCCATATTGGCCACATTTTGCATATAATTCCCCATCTGATTACAGGAATGTCAGGTTGTTTTATTAGATTTTTCTTAAATTTATGATGCATTCTCCATATGCCAAATGAAACAGTGGGACATAAATTAGAACAAATTGCAAACGTCTAGTACTCAAGTTCTTCAATATGTTAGGAAGCAACGCCCAGCTTCTTGATTATTCTTGGTACTGCTCATATTCCTTTAAATTTATAGGTGACCCTGGTTGTCCTGCATTCAGTTTAATTGTATTCCTTCATGATAGTTCTTTTATGTCTATTTAAAGTCTCCGTTGATGAAAAGCAATAACACTCAAGGAAAGGAGAACATTTTCTTACTAAATAAAAACAGTTTTAGTTCCTTTTGAAAGTTGTTGATCTGAAGAAGCAGTAATTCTCTACTTATTGCAATTTTAGTTCTCAGTAATGCCCAGGATTGGATTTAAATGTAAAATTACATATGTATCATGGCACAAAGCATCACGTTGTAACATCAAGTATGAGTTTTCATGATATTCAGTGAAGATGCCAGAATGGCTATAACACTCTAGGCCCGGAGAATAATTTAGGTGAAGCAAACCTATGTGCTTGCTCATTTCATTGAATAAATAATGAATTATAAAACAGTGGTTTACAGAATGAAAGATTTATCATATTAAATCTAGTAATAACATTTATTTGTAGCCCTTACTCAGTTTGTGGGATCGCTTTTGCAATTAAATTTCTGGAAAAAAGGCATTGTTCTTAGATATTATATTCCTTATCTTGAACACAACATCACTCACTTTTTAAAGGGAAAGCCTACTTAAAAATTGGTTATTGTTTAAAAAGATAGATAATTCATTTTTATTACCCATTCCACCGTTTTGCATAACCAACATGGTTATATTAATATACTTTTTACCTCTGTGATTACCTTGTATCTAAGCCCCTGCAGACTTACCCCTTATCTTAGTGCTTTTTACAATCTTACATTTTAGCCAATCAGTGATGGTTCTTGTATAACCATTATCATTTTCCATGGAAGTGAGCACAATGTTATCTATATGGCACACATGAACCAGCACTGTCTGTTGTGCAAGATTTAAAAAGCTAATGAAAAGCACCGAGCCAAGTGTTGGCCTGCAGGAGCTTAGAAACAGGCAAACAAAAAAGGTTATAAAGTTTATTAATATAACAATGTTGGTTATGCAAAACTGGTGTTATGGGTAGTAAAGGCATTATCTATCTTTTTAAACAATAAAAAAGCAAGTAGACTGTCCCTTTAAATCTGAAAACCTAGTTAATTAATTAATAAAGTTAATAATTAATTTTTTCAATGTTCAGGTTTTCTTATTAATAAAAGCAGAAATAATTAAATATGATATGCTAAAGCATACAATAGCACACTAAACAACCATTAAATACAGTAGCATTGCATAATTAGCACATGCAATATAAAAAGACAATGCAATAACACTCTCAAATAAGCAAATAAGCAGTTTTTGCTGAAATTTTTTTTCCCCCACACTTGCTGGCTCCCTATATCATGTGACTACCATCAGCCAATCACAGACTACTGTATGTATACACGTTGAACTCAGTAGGAGTTGGTGCCTCAGATAGTATGCATCTGTGAAAACTTTGATAATGGAACTAAATTGGCAAGTCAATAAACATTGCAAGCTCGATCTGAATCATGAAAGTTTAATTCTGACTTTAGTGTCCCTGTTTTAGCACTGACACCTTTTCACTTTCTTCTTTTGAACGCTGTGCAAAATTTGAAAGTATAGTGGATCTGTTTAGTGAAGATCTTAGCACATTTATTAAATGTTCAATAAAGAACCATTTCTCCAACATTGGTGTGTCCGGTCCACAGCGTCATCCTTACTTGTGGGATATTCTCTTCCCCAACAGGAAATGGCAAAGAGTCCCAGCAAAGCTGGTCACATGATCCCTCCTAGGCTCCGCCCACCCCAGTCATTCTCTTTGCCGTTGCACAGGCAACATCTCCACGGAGATGGTTAAGAGTTTTTTGGTGTTTAAAATTTACCATAAAATATGGAAAAAATATATCTGTTGGTGTGAATCCAAAGGATTCCCATGGAACAAGATAAAAATTCCTAAGATTCTATCCTTTCTACAAGAAGGTTTGGAGAAAGGATTATCTGCAAGTTCTCTAAAGGGACAGATCTCTGCTTTATCTGTTTTACTTCACAAAAGACTGGCAGCCGTGCCAGATGTTCAAGCATTTGTTCAGGCTCTGGTTAGGATCAAGCCTGTTTACAGATCTTTGACTCCTCCCTGGAGTCTAAATCTAGTTCTTTCAGTTCTTCAAGGGGTTCCGTTTGAACCTTTACATTCCATAGATATTAAGTTACTATCTTGGAAAGTTTTGTTTTTGGTTGCAATTTCTTCTGCTAGAAGAGTTTCAGAGTTATCTGCTCTGCAGTGTTCTCCGCCCTATATGGTGTTCCATGCAGATAAGGTGGTTTTGCGTACTAAGCCTGGTTTTCTTCCGAAAGTTGTTTCTAACAAAAATATTAACCAGGAGATAGTTGTACCTTCTTTGTGTCCGAATCCAGTTTCAAAGAAGGAACGTTTGTTACACAATTTGGACGTAGTCCGTGCTCTAAAATTCTATTTAGAGGCTACTAAAGATTTCAGACAAACATCTTCCTTGTTTGTTGTTTATTCTGGTAAAAGGAGAGGTCAAAAAGTGACTTCTATCTCTCTTTCCTTTTGGCTTAAAAGCATTATCCGATTGGCTTATGTGACTGCCGTACGGCAGCCTCCTGAAAGAATCACAGCTCACTCCACTAGGGCTGTGGCTTCCACATGGGCCTTCAAGAACGAGGCTTCTGTTGACCAGATATGTAAGGCAGCGACTTGGTCTTCACTGCACACTTTTGCCAAATTTTACAAATTTGATACTTTTGCTTCTTCGGAGGCTATTTTTGGGAGAAAGGTTTTGCAAGCTGTGGTTCCTTCCGTTTAGGTGACCTGATTTGCTCCCTCCCTTCATCCGTGTCCTAAAGCTTTGGTATTGGTTCCCACAAGTAAGGATGACGCCGTGGACCGGACACACCAATGTTGGAGAAAACAGAATTTATGCTTACCTGATAAATTACTTTCTCCAACGGTGTGTCCGGTCCACGGCCCGCCCTGGTTTTTTAATCAGGTCTGATGAATTATTTTCTCTAACTACAGTCACCACGGTATCATATGGTTTCTCCTATATATATTTCCTCCTGTCCGTCGGTCGAATGACTGGGTGGGCGGAGCCTAGGAGGGATCATGTGACCAGCTTTGCTGGGACTCTTTGCCATTTCCTGTTGGGGAAGAGAATATCCCACAAGTAAGGATGACGCCGTGGACCGGACACACCGTTGGAGAAAGTAATTTATCAGGTAAGCATAAATTCTGTTTTCTTTTAATAGCAATTTATTTAATGCAAATGTGCAGACTGTTATAGGGACATGAAAACCAAATCTTTTCTTTCATGATTCAGACAGAGCATACAATTTTTTAAAAAAGTTTCCAATTTAATTCTATTATCAACTTTACTTCAGTCTTATGTTTTTCTTTGTTGAAGTGAAATCTAGATAGGCAGTGTGCACATGTCTGGAGCACTACATGACAGGAAAAAGTGCTGCCATCTACTGCTCTTGCTAATGTATAACGTTCATGCAAAACTCCTGCTATATAGTGCTGAAGACACATGCACACTCCTGATCTTACTTTTCTGCTTTTCAACAAAGGATACTGATAAAAACAAAGAGAAGATTTGATAACAGAAGTATAATGGAAAGTTGTTTAAAATTGCATGCTCTATTGGAATCATGAAAGAAAAAAATTCTGGTTTTGTATCCCTTTAAGTTAAAGGGACCTTTTTCCTTCTAATTATAAATGGATAATCACCAACCTGAGTGGGTCAATCAGATTATTTTTTTACTGATATCTTAAGTCACATGCAGCTTATGTCACAGTTGGTTGAATTGCAGCATATTTGTAACCTGTTATTAAACAGAAATAATTTGTATTTCACACTTGCTGATTTTTTTGAGCATATCTAAAAACTGCAGCAAACATAAGTAGTGGATTCTGTTATCACATCTTTTTTAAATTTGTGTTACATTTATGAGCAGTAAAATGTTACTAAGTCCAGCCACTAAGGACCATTAGTAGAATAACATAATCACCAAATGCATAACGAAAAGACAATGCAAAAGCACTTAGTTTGAATTTCGCATGAGTAGTAGATTTTTTTTCTGACAAATTTCAGTTAGTTACATTTTCCTTCCCATTGCATCAGGTGACTGCCATCAGCCAATCACGAAAAGCATATACTCATATTCTGGGAATTGTTGCACATTCTCAGTAGGAGCTAGTGCATCGTAAAGTGTGCACATAAAAAGACTGTGTACATTTAGATAATGGAAGTGAAATTGAAATTTGCTTAAAATTGCATGCTCTGTCTGAATCATGAAAGTTTAATGTTTACTTTAGTGTGCCAGTAAAGGGACAGTATACACCAATTTTCATTTAACTGCATGTAATAGACACTACTATAAAGAATAATATGCACAGATACTGATCTAAAAATCCTGTATAAAACTGTTTAAAAGCTTACTTAGAAGCTCCCAGTTTAGCTCTGTGGAAAAGGTAGCTGGAACACCCACTGCAAGTGGTTTTATAGCAAAAAAAAGCAGACACCTCCCCTCCCCCTTCCTCTGCATATGAAAAGACTCTTTATACAAACAGAAGCAAGCTGGAGTAGGTATACATCAGTATTTTTCTAAAACTTTGGGGCTTGGTTAGGAGTCTGAAAATCAGCGCAATGTTATTTAAAAATAAGCAAAACTGTATAGGCTATATAAATGGATCCTCTACAAAACATGTATGCAAAAAAAATCTGGTGTATAATTTCCCTTTAACTACTGAGTGCAAAAAATACATGAAAAGTAATTAAAGATTTGTCTGTAATATCTGCATGTGACTCTTTTTGTTTATAGCTGCGGTAAGTTCTGGCCATGGACTGCCTGCAAAGTTTGTTATCCATTGTAACAGTCCCAGCTGGGGTTCTGACAAGAGCGAAGAACTTCTGGAAAAGACTGTAAAGAACTGCTTGGCTTTGGCAGATGAGAAAAAAATCAAATCAATTGCATTTCCTTCAATTGGCAGTGGAAGGTAAGAATGAAAAATGGTGTTCTCTTTTTCCTAGTGGTGAAAATAAGGCCTTTACTTTTGTAACTTAAACATGTTTGCAAAATATGTATGTGGTTTTATAGCAGAGTATCAAGGCTATTCAATTTATTGTAAATTTCTGAACTATACTTACCATAGCATAGCGAGGGCTTCTCAGCATACCCTAATTTAAAATAAAGCTACACGCCCTGTCCACCGCAGCTCGCTCACAGCCAATCACGTGCTGGCAGGAGCTGTCAATCTCCCCAGTCGGAAAAGACCGGGGAGATTGAATTGCGCCAAGCAAGAGGTGGCGAAGAGGTCAGCAAAGCAGTGGTCTGATGACCGCTGCTTTTTAAATACGGCGTGCAGGTTCTCGTGTGAGAACCTGCAGCCATAGGGGCTCAATGGCTGGCAAAATCCTTTTGATAAATCGACCCCAAAGTAATAGGTTTAAACATAAATAATATAAATTGTAGGAAGGTTGCTAAATAAAGAAACTTAAACCTAATAGATCTGAAAACCATTTGTTAGTAATTTAAATTTGTTTTCTACATTTTTGGTCACCAGTTCAGTAAGGAAACTATGTATTTTGCATTAAAGGACCATTCAAATTATAATTTATTCTACTTCATGAACTATTTAAAGGGACAGTCTACACCAGAATTGTTATTGTTTTAAAAGATAGATAATACTTTTATTACCCATTCTGTAGTTTTGCACAACCAACACAGTTATATAAATACACTTTTTACCTCTGTGATTATCTTGTATCTAAGCCTCTGCAGACAGCTCCCTTATTTCAGTTCTTTTGACAGAATTGCATTTTAGCCAAACATTTCATACTCCTAGGTAACTCCAGGTGCATGAGCACAATGTTATCTATATGATTAACTTAAACTAACGCCCTCTAATGGTGAAAAACTGTCAAAATGCATTCAGCTTAGAGGCGGCCTTCAATGTCTAAGAAATTAGCATATGACCCTCCTAGGTTTAGCTTTCAACTAATAATACCTAGAGAACAAAAGCAAAATTGGTGATAAAAGTAAATTGGAAAGTTGTTTAAAATGACATGCTCTATCTGATCATTAAGGTTTATTTTGGACTAGACTGTCCCTTTAATTAAGGAAAGTAAAACAGAATTGCAACATACATTATTTATTTATTTTACATGTATTTGGTGTAAAATACCTTTCAAAAATTGTTTTTTCCAGATCATACAGAAACACTGACATAGCTCAATTATACTTAAATGGATGTTAAATAGTAAATGCATGTTAAACATTATTATATATTCAAAGCAGTGATTAGCCCTATAATAATAAGCAAATGCAGGGGCGAAACTACAGGGGGTGCAGAGGTCGCAGGTGCGACTGGGCCCCTGAGGATGGGGGCCCAGCTTTATAATTTTTTTTTTTTTTTAAATAAAAAACGTTAACCTACCACTGCCTGCACTGATATCATGTGAGTGTGACATGACTACAGGAGTTAGTATTTCTGTTTTACCCATTGGTGTTTATGTGTGTGTGTATGGTGTGTGTGTGTGCGTGTGTATGTATGTGCCTGTGTGTGTATTTATGCATGTATGTGTGTGTATGTGTGTTTGTGTATGTTTGTGGAACCAGCAAATTACAGACCTTGTTACTACAGCATGGGGGGGGGCAGGGGGTAAACAGTGTCACTATACAGTACCACTATATACAGTATGGGGGGGTGGACCATGTCACTGACTACTGTGGTCACTTTATAAAGTACTGGGCAGGTAGGGTCAGGCCATCTCACCGGCAGATTACAGACTGTGTCATTAACTTATTATATACAGTACTGGGGGGTTAAATAGTGTCACTATATATATACAGTAATAGGGGGTCAGACCATCTCACAGACTTTGGGCAAAGAGTACCTCCTTTTGCAGACATGTAATCCGATTCACATTTTTTTCTGTGTTAAATGTAAAAAATAAATTTTAAAAAATGTATTAAATTCACTTTTTTGGAGGGGGGGAGGGGTGGTGGGGGGGGCCCTTCTTAGATTCTTGCACCTGGGCCCTGTGGTTTCTAGTTACGCCTCTGAGTAAATGCATTTTTTACAATTGTATTATATGTTTAAACCTTTCTCTTATGTTTTTAATATTCAGTTTCTATAAAGTATGTGAGTGCAGCCATGTTTGAACTAGTTTTTTCTATTTATAGCTCTGCAAACAAGGCTGTGTGGAAACCCTTTTAGATAATCCTATGTTCCACACTGCATTATTTGGACAGTCTCTTTTATTGTCTGTTTTATATCTGTCCATACTTGTCCTCAGCAGGAAAGATAAATAAGGGATGCTTAAAACATGGTGGCACACATTATTTTATAGAAACAGTGGAAATTAGAAAACCAGCAATTTTCAGAGTTAAATTACTGCAAAAGGAGATAAAAAAAATGGAAGAATATTGCAAAGTTTCATTTAACTACTCAGAATGAAACATTTTATATATATTTCAATCTCATACCATTTAATATCCCTCTGTGCATAATAAAATAAGTATATATAATTATAACTACATTAAGGGCTAGATTGCGAGTGGAGCGTGAACTCCCACGAGTGCTTTAACTGCATTGAATGATAGTGCACCATTTGTAATCTTGACCTAAATCTGTAATGCACACACTTGCATACCATGCCTATTTTATTCAGCATTTACTGTCCCTTTTAAGTGTGATTATTTACCTAGACTTGGAACTTTCTACATATTGGTTAGCTCACAGCACAAGCTCATTTACAGCTGTCCTTTATTGACTACAGCAAGGTAGATCAGGATCATTAATTCAACAGACTTTTCTAAAGGTGTATTCCTGAACAGCTCCTGATTTGCAAAATCTAGTAAATAGTTCTAGCAAAATTACAGTGTTAAATTATTTTAAAACATTTATTTTATAAACTGATTTCAATACTGTGCTTAATTGTTATTGGATACTGTGCAAATATATATAGAACAATACTTCAGTATTCATTTAACTGCTATGAACTCGCCTACTTCCAGGATTCCAGTTGGAAATAATTTTATGTTTTATAGTAATACTGATGATCATTTTTAGTTTGTCACATATGCTTATCCCAATGAGGAATAATTTAGTTTTTTATTTGCTTGGTCAACACCATTTGATTAGTAAAACATGAGGCTTTGCCTCTTCTTTGAAACTCTGTAGAACTGTGTGGAACATTCTAGAAGAGGCCAATTTAGCTAGAAGAAATGTTGCCAAAACTCAGTATAGTAATTACTGCTACTGATTTGACTGGATTCTAACACATGATCAGGCCCTTATACTTGGTTTTGTAGCTTAGCAAATCCTGGCAAATAACTGATTCAACTCCCATTACTTTATTCTAAAAAGAGAGGGTCAAAAAGTCACATAATCTGTTTCTCAAAAGAAAGTTACTTTTTGAGAAGCAAGACTAAGGCATGAAAATGACATAGCACTACAGCTGTTGAACTCAAAACATCTGTCAGACAGACTTCACTTCTGAAAACCACAGAAACAGCTTCATTCCCCTTTATAACTAAAGAATAGGATTATGTGCTGTGCAAGAAGATCAAATAAATCATGTTTAACTTCAAGGAAGGAAAAAGAATTATATTTGAAAGTTAAAAAGAAAACCTGATTGTTTCTTATAGTTTTGTAAAAACAACTTGTCACATACACTAAAGCGTCTGTATGTTTTGGTATACTGGCATTAAATATAGGTCATGTGGCTTTATGTGATTAGCATCTGATAGTTATGTTGGATAGTTTTATTTACTCAGTTTATTGTGTTATGATAATGGAAACAACAAACATATAAACAAAGAACAATAATATTAGTTATTTTTTAAATTGCCTAAATCAAACTGAAAAGAAAAAAAATCATATGCTATAGAATGTTTTTATAGGTCCCCAAAATCTTTTTCATGCACCTCCCTGTAATCATGGATGCTGCCATTATGAAACCTAAGTTACCCTGCAGGTGTCTGAAGGAGAGTTACTGCACATGATCAAACTGGTCAGTACTGGAACACTGTAATGTAGTGAAATATAGATTTCAACTTGGCAGCACCCATGAGTAGAGGGAGGTGGGGAATAACCTCAATATTATGCTTATAAAATATATTTAGTGTTTAAGCAAGATGCATCTTTTGATTTTTCCTCATCACAGTCTGTTCACAACTTCATAACTGTTTTTGAATTATCATCTATTTGGGTACTTAAAGCAGACCTTATTTATTTATAATGGTAAAAAGAAGAGTAACTCACCATATTCACAAAGATCTAAGACATAAGCTAGGTGACCATGCAACATAACCTGTTTGTTGAGTTTTATGTATGTCTATTCAATAGTTAATAGCTATGCAACTGTAAGTAAGATCACATAATCTTTGCTTTAATCTGTGGTATATACACATTTTAATAACAGATATCAAAAAAAGTTTAAATGTAAGATTTAATATGAATTTGATGCATGCTAGGTATGAAGATATATAGATATTTTGAGATGCACTTTTGGTCTAATATATCCAGTATCAGAAATAGTCAGGATGTGTGTCGAGCTCTAATTATCATGTGAGTCAAATTGATATCAGTCAGTTCTGTTATCTCTTTGTAAATAAGGGTAAAAGAAGATAACACAATAATGCACCATTGTTTGTCATATGGGGCATAGTCTTAGAGGTGTATAGAATGGATCAGCTTGTAACACTCTAAGAGCCTTAAAGGGACACTCAATCAAAATTAAACTTCCATTATTCAGATAGAGCATGCCATTTTAAACAACTTTCCAATTTACTTCCATAAACTAAATGTGCACAGTGTTTTTATATTTAAACTTTTTGAGTCACCAGCTCCTACTGAGCATGTGCAAGAATAAGTGTGTATGCATTTGTAAATGGCTGATGGCTGTCACATGGTACGTGTATGCATTTGTGATTGGCTGATGGCTGTCACATGGTACAGGGGGAGTGGAAAAAGACATAACTTTTAAAATTGTCAGAAATAAAAATCTACTCATTTGAAGTTCAGACTAAGTGCTATTGCATTGTCTTGTTATCTTGCATTTGTTGATTATGCAAATCTACTTTGTTGACTGGTCCTTTAAGTCAATTTAAATGCTAAAATGAAAATTTGCATGCAACTAAGTTAAAGTCCTACAGACTGCACATATGATTTGTTTCTATGTGTGTTATGTACTAAATAAATAGTTTTATGGGGATTAAGGAGGGATCAATTATCTATTAGTGGTTAAACCTCAAGCTTGAATACACATTAGTGGTTATAGCTCCTGTAATGTGTGAGTAAGCATTTGGCTAAAAACTGTATGTGCCATGTTGATGTGTTCTCTCTTTTTTTCTCTTGAGGGTTAGTGATGTGAGAAGAGATGCATCAGATTGCGCTGATAACAAGTTGTTATTAGGGACTTATAAGAAAATGAGAACACTTTTTATATATAACACATTGATTATCATTTTCATTTGTAGTATTTCCTATTTACTACATTTTGAAAATATTTTAAGAACCACAAAGATTATTACATAGTCATGTAGCATACCAGGAGAGTATCCCTTTTTGCCTTCCCCTGAAGTGGTTTGTATACATTGTTACCAATGCACCAGAGAACTCTGGGTAAGATATGCAAATTCAACATAAAATATCTCGGTTTGTGCATCCATGCTGTGTCTGACCAGAGAAACCCCTTATGAGCAGTAGAGGCTCCACAATAAGGACGGTACGGGCACCGCCCCTCTATAAAGGAAAGGAAAATAAATAAATAAAATAAAATGCCATTGTAGTGGGACAATTAGGAATGGGTGTTTTGTTCGTGTTGTTTTATGTTGATTTTCTTCAAAAAACAAATAAATAAAAACCTTGCATTTGCAAAGTACTCTCAGGCAGGGCATTTTGGTAATCTGCCCTGTTTGAGAGGACTTTGCACATGCTTCGTCTGTGCCTTTAAGAGATTTCTGAAGTCACCCATCTGTTAGCATTAGTTTGTCTAGTCACAGACGGTCTTCTAAGCTCCTATTGGCTGAATGTTGCATGTGGGGCCCCCACATGCTCCTTTGAGCCAATAGGAGGAAGCCTGGAGGAAGCTTACACAGAACAGATCGGCACAGCAAGCAGAAATTACAGCAGGCAGGCATGAGAAAAGTTTATTTTAAAGCTATACAAAAACCATTACATGCTGCAATTGCAACGTGCATATTTTTTTTCTGTAAATGAAAGGGACACTCAAGTCCAAATTTTTTTTTAATGATTCAGATAGGGCATGTAATTTTAAACAACGTTCCAATTTACTTTTATCACCAATTTTGCTTTGTTTTCTTGGTATTCTTAGTTCAAAGCTAAACCTAGGAGGTTCATATGCTAATTTCATAGACCTTGAAGGCCGCCTCTAATCTAAATGCACTTTGACTGTTTTTCACCACTAGAGGGCATTAGTTCATGTGTTTCATATAGATAACATTGAGCTCATGCATGTGAATTTACCGTGGAGTCAGCACTGATTGGCTAAAATGCAAGTCTGTCAATATAACTGAAATAAGGGGGCAGTCTGCAAAGGCTTAGATACAAGGTTATCACAGAGGTAAAAAGTGTATTATTATTATAACTGTGTTGGTTATGCAAAACTGAGGAATGGGTAATTAAGGAATTATCTATCTTTTAAAACAACAAAAATTCTGGTGTTGACTGTCCCTTTAAGGCAAGATGGCAGCCCTGCAGGGGACACTTCATAATAGTTTAATCATTGCAGGGGAACTGCAGAGCCTGTCCTGAGTCAACCTGTGATTGCAGCAAGCAAAGTGCACAAATCTGCATCCCAGACTCAGACTTAGCTGCTGCTGCTACGGAGGCCTGGGTGAGTGGAGCGAGTAGGGCTACTTCTGCCTGATTTATTGCCGGTTTTCTAAAATAAGTCTCGACTTATAAGAATGCGGGACCCGCATAACTTCCAGTGACGTGACATCAGCTGTTGGAGGTGTGTGGCCCAACCTTTCAAAATCAGCAGTTTCAGTAGCAGCAAAGGGTTGAGGAGTTATATGGAGATTAGCCTTTATTGCGCATGTGCACAGCATCAAAGGGTCCAGGATTTATATAGGCAAGTTGCCTTCAGTGCGCATGCGCACAGTGACATACAATGGGGGTAAAAAAAAACCCATTCAATTTGAAATAATAATAAAAAAATATGTGAATCCAAAATTATCAACACTTAAAGTATAGGACGGATTCCATTTTAAAACTTAATGTATAGTGTCACGTGACCCCACAAAATCTAACTGTTGTCTAGTGTCTACAGAGTAATCGGACCTAGCTTTATGGAATGAACCATTTACAGATTTAAATAAATTGATGTATTTGCAAATTATTTACCTAAATAGAAACCTAGGGGGAGCTCTGTACAACAACTGTGAAAACCTATTTATTAAATGGGAGTGTTGGAGTTGGCAGGAGAAAAACTGTGTTCTTCCAAGACATAATTTTGCAAATACATCAATTTATTTAAATCTGTAAATGGTTAATTCCATAAAGCTTAGGTACATCTCTCTATGCAGACACAATCGTTAGATTTTGTGGGGCCACATGACACTGTACATTTAAGTTTTTTTTAATGGAATCCGCCCTATACTTTAAGTGTTGATAATTTTGGATTCACATATTTTTTAATATTATTTTAAATTGTATGTTTGTTTTTTTCATCCCCTATTGTATGTCACCGCACGCATGCGCACTGAAGGCAACATGCACGGAGTGTGTCGGGAGCGCATGTGCAATAAAGGCTAATCTCCATATAACTCCTCAACCCTTTGCTGCTACTGAAACAGCTGATTTTGAGAAGTTTGGCCACAACAGCTGACGCCACATCACCGGAAGTGACGTGGGTCCTGCATTCTTATAAGTCGAGACTTATTTTAGAACACCGGTCTGTGTGTGACTAAGATCCCCTCCTCCTGGAACGAGAGTGAGAGCAGCACCTAGACAGTGATGAGCTGCTGCTCTCTGTGCATTAATCCCAACTAAGATCTGCCAGGAAGACAGCGTGTCCCTTCCCATGGAGGTGAGAGCCAGGCAGGGTAGAGATGCCTGAAAGTAAAATTAATCCATAATAAAACAGATATTATATTTAACAAACTGTTTTATTATTAGGTGCCTGTTTTACTGTTTACATGTAATGTAAATGTGTATTATAGCAAAACATTTTTGGGACTTGGTTTTATTACATATGTTTCTGCAGTTGCTTCTAAGTGCAGCACTTCACTGTTTGTTTGTTTTTTTGTGTCTAAACAACTTTGAAAGAGCTGGTGTCCAGCAAACATGTGACTCTTCACACTTCACTACACAAGGGGTTGTCTGCAAACTGCACATTTGATTCAAGTACAAACTCAGTACCTCACATTTACTTTCAAATATGTCTGTAAATGTGCAGACAACCCCTTGTGTAGTCATGTGTGAAGGACCCCCATGCACAGCAGCTACCTGCTTCAAAGCTTATTGAGAAAGCAAGAGACAGAAGGGTTAACCTAAGCGCCAAATTGTGTACCCTAGCGCCCGGGATGTGGTGACTCCTAGCTATCACCGCAGGATGTGCAAGAGAAAATGGTGTGAAGACCCAGGCGCCTACCCTAAAGGAGGCTAACGTATAAAGGACAAATACTATAATCTAAAAAAGTGGTTTAATCAGATATACATAAAGCAACTGAATTGCACATAAAAACAAACTTCATGGATCCATAGAAGTTAAAAAATACTCCAGATAAAATTGCACAAAAATTACACAATAAAAACAGTAAAAACAATGGTAGTTGATTAAACTGCAAAGTAAATACACAACAAGAAGTCAAATAGTTGATTGAAAATAAAACAAACAGCCAGTCAATATAAAAGAACAACTGGGAATAAATAATAATAAATGATAAAGGTGGGCCAGTGATAATGGCATATCCAATGCTCCAAAATCAGGTTGAGATAAGTACTTGTGTAGGTAATAGTGAGGCAATCCAATGATGTGTCCAATTAATCCAAAAATTGAGAACCAAAAAGGTAAAAAATTAATAATAAAAATGATAAAAATAAAAAATAATAAAAAAAGCCTGTGGTGGTGTGATAAAACAAAGAGGTTGCAAAAAAAAAACAAACTATGTGTCAGCAAACAATCAAAAAGCAATGTCTTCATACTCCTTCAGGTAGTGTGAACATATAATGAACAAAGAAAATGCCAAAATACAAGAAACAATGCGGTAGTCCTCCTGTGGAAAAATGAAAGGAATATAGTGTAGATTGTTCTAAAAATAGAGGTAACAATGAAATAAGGCTTACCAGTGCAGGTCTACGCGTTTTGGCCCCTGCTGCATCTTTATCAAGACCCTTGATACTCTTGATAAAGGCCTAGCACGGGCTATTTTTTGTTCATTATATGTTCACACTACCTGAAGGAGTATGCTTTTTTATTTTTGATTGTTTCTGACACACAGTTTTTTTTTTTTTTGCAACCTCTTTCTTTTTTTACACCACCACAGGCATTTTTATTTTTATTATTAATATTATAAAAAAAAATTCACGCTATCACTGTCACTTTTTATATCTTTTTGGTTCTCAATTTTTGGATTAATTGGACACATCATTGGATTGCCTCACTATTACCTACACAAGTACTTATCTCAACCTGATTTTGGAGCATTGGATATGACATTATCACTGGCCCACCGTTATCATTTATTATTTTTTATTCCCAGTTGTTCTTATATTGACTGACTGTTTGTTTTCTTTTCAATCAACTATTTGACCTGTTGTTGTGTATTTACTTTGCAGTTTTATCAACTACCATTGTTTTTACTGTTTTTATTGTGTAATTTTTGTGCAATTTTTTATGTGGAGTATTTTTTAACTTCTATGATCCATGAAATTTGTTTTTATGTGCAATTCAGTTGCTTTATGTATATCTGATTAAACCAACTTATTGAGAAAAGCAGTGTATTTTTTTACCTATCTGAAAAGAAGCAATCTGTGTAGATAAATCTGCAACACAGATTGCTTCTTATAGATATCTAGGGCATGCTCTCTAGGTATTTAGTATTCTTCTGCCCTGCTTAACCCTAGAAGCTGCAGAGGTAGAAAATTGACAGATCAAGCAATGGGTGCAAAGGGCAGTTGCAGTGAGATTGTATGCAAGTTTCAAAGTTGAGGTGAATATCAGAACAACTGCTTAAAACTAGAAAATTGTACCTTCTAAGAAATTAAAGTGTTTTATATGAGAGCATGTCTGTGTGTGAGAGCATGTCTGTGTGTGAGAGCATGTCTGTGTGTGAGAGCATGACTGTGTGTGAGAGCATGTGTGTTTGTGAGAGCATGTCTGTGAGTGTGTGTGTGTGTGAGAGAGCATGTCTGTGTGTGTGTGTGTGTGTGTGTGTGTGTAGACAGCATGTCTGTGTGTATGTGAGAGCATGTCTGTGTGTGTGTTTGTGTGAACATTTGTGGTGTGTGGGGGCATGTATGTGTGTGTGTGAGCATGTATGTGTGTGAGAGCATGTCTGTATGTGTGTGTGTGTGAGAGCATGTGTGTGTGTGTGTGTGTGAGACAGCATGTCTGTGTGTGTGGTGAGAGCATGTGTGTGTGTGTGTGAGAGCATGTCTGTATGTTTGTGAGCATTTTGTGTGAGAGCATGTGTGTGTGTGAGTGAGAGCATGTCTGTGTGTGTGTGTGTGTCTCTGTGAACATTTGTGTGTGTGTGGGCATGTCTGTGTGTGTGAGAGCATGTCTGTGTCTGTGTGTGTGAGAGAGCATGTCTGTGTGTGTGTCTCTGTGTGTGTGAGCATGTCTGTATGTTTGTGAGCTTTTTTTTGTGTGAGCATATCTGTGTCTGTGTGTGAAGTAAGACAGAGAGTCCAGTCTAGCAACTTCAGGCCACTGCACGCCACTCAAAGGTCACCACTTTAACCCCCAGTTACATCAAAGAATCCAGAAAGAGTGGCAGCATCAAATGAAATTCAATATTTATTAGCACATAAACAAAGCACGTTGCGGGAACCACTTCCCTTAGTCTTGGCATAACTAAGGAAAGTGGTTCCCAAAACGTCACTTTGTTTATGTGCTAATAAATATTGAATTTCATTTGATGCTGCCACTCTTTCTGGATTCTGTGTCTGTGTGTGAGCATGTCTGTGTCTGTCTGAGCATGTGTCTGTGTATCTGTATATGTGTGTCGAAACATATTTGAGAGCGAGGCTTTATTTAAAGGTGTGGAGTCTAGCGCCCCACCACTTTTAAAATTCACCAGCCGCCACTGCTTATGAGGTAAATGAAGCAAACCAAAACCACTTTTAGACAACTCATTAGCTCTCATCAGCAGAAAATAGGTCTGGTTTTGCTGCTAAGTGAAGTTATTTTCAGGGGAAAATGCAATATTCATTTAAGATATGGTGGAGATAAAACTGTGAAATCAAGGATTTTTAGCTCACACTTTCATCACTTTAAGCCTCTGAAACATTTGTTTACAGAATTAGATCAAATACTTTCAGGTTGATCACCATCTTGTGCTTGTTTTCTGTAGTTAACATTTTCTGAACTTCCATGTTAATAGGTGACATAACTTTAATTGATCAATGAGCATACAGGGCCCTCAACCTAGATATAATCACTAAACCCACCATTTTATTTGTCATTAATCCTGGCCATTTTATTTTTGGATTTTGAAAACAAGCAAATAAATAAAGTAAAAATTTTTTTTTCTTGAGCAGGGACATTTTGTGATTATGATCACTGGACAAACATGTTGACAATATTGTTCTGAAGTTTGTATCTGGCTAAAAACAAGTGCAATGTTGTTTTTAACCCCATAGTTCTGTGAAAGCAATGTGCAATAAGAAAATGAACTAATGCATTACAGTATTTTCTTATTGGCAATGTATGTAATTTTATCAAAGTTCAGTTCAGTAAAATGAGCACAAAACTAGAAAGTGATAGACAGCACACAGTTGGGAGTAGGTTTGGCATGTGGTAGATCCATCACAATGTGTCTCAAATGGCTTATTGCCATTAGTGACGATAGACTGCGATTACAAAACTGAGACCAGTCTTAGAGACTAGTTTACACATCAGTATGATATATCTTATAGTTTGTATTATTTTATTCCTTTCTAAAACACTGTAATCTTGTAATCTACTAATATTTCATTGTGTTTTGCAGAAATGGTTTCCAAAGCAAACAGCTGCCCAAGTAATCCTGAGAGCAATTTCAAGCTATTTTGTGTCTACAATGTCATCTTCAATCAAGACTGTGTATTTTGTGCTTTTTGATAGCGAAAGCATAGGCATATATGTGCAGGAAATGGCAAAACTGGATGCCAACTAACCCTTTTCATCACAATCCCTTCAAGATTTTCATCAGAAAAAAATAAATATTTTTTTTTTTTCTGAGACTGCACCATAATTTGAAAAACATGATGATTTAGAAAGGCAAGGGTTTTTCCTGACAATTCTAAAATATTTTATGTTGGCACTGATAGTTGGCATTACTTTTGTTGATGCACTATATCCAAGGCATTGTCCAAACTTAGTGTAATTTAGAAGATTTTATAGTTTATTTTAATGAAGTATGGGTTTACGCAGATTGTAGGTGGGAGTATGTTGTCTTTTATATGTGAATGAAATGGAAAATTATATTTTGTAAATGTGTTGTGGTGCTTTATTGTAATATTTAGTGGCGTTATTTTCCTGTCACAATCCCAATTTGTGTTTTCCTATTGTTTTAATATAAAATGAAATCACATTGATGTCTTTGATTCAGTTTATAACTTACATTGAATTGCTTTGACTTACTAAAATGCTTACGTTTACATACTTGAATTTATTGTTTTATAACCTTACAAACGTAGTATGAACTGAGAGACTAAAATGACTGTATTCTAGACAACAGGCACCTATCTTGAAAGGTATATCAGTAGAAACTGTCTTATTTCTTAAAAAAGAAATAGTGAGCGCAGTATTTAAGAAAATGGGTGAGAGTAAACAAGTAAAAAAAATATTTGTATTGTGCAAATAAACAGCATAAAATTAATTTACTTTCGTAGACAAATACAGTAAAACTATAAAATAGCAATCCATAGCTATGCAGAGTATGCTAACAATTTAATCAGGTTTGCATATACATTTACAATCTTTTTTTGTTTTTGTTCTGGTAGCTTACCAGTCTCAATATCTTTTTTGTATTATCCAATATAATCCCCCCTGTTCTATTAAAAGTTTACAAAAATAATAAAGGTTTCCTAAGATATTTTTTGGTTGCTATTACACATTGTTATGGTTTGAACAAGAAAATAGCGTATATATTTCTTATCATCAATAATTAATCTTTCATTTGAGCTAAAACTTCATTTTATTAAAACAAGGAACATTTTAACCATATAGCATCTATAATTAAAATGAACCTGTTTGTATCAGATGTATATTCAAATATTACAATTTTATAGGAATATACAGAATATGCAGAAGTCACTGTTAACTAATTAGAACCGTTTACAGTAAGATTTCTGTTTGCCTTTTAGATTTATTAGTTAGTATACAATGTCTAATCAAGAAAATACCTCTACACCAAGATAGTATATTCTTGAGTTTATAGCATATACACAATGTACATGATGTATAGAGATGTACACATGTTTGTTGTATTGGTCAAGTGTACACTTCTAGGACTGTGAAAAGTTAATGCGTGAAGTGAGAAGAATATTTTATTAATGGATGTTGATGAAAATTATACCAAAAAAAGTCTTCTTTTTTCAAGACAACATTCTTAACCAAACATTAAAGGACAGTTTATGAGTGGAGCACAAAAGTTTGCGTGGAAGCGATAAAGGGTTTATCGCAAGTGTTTGCACCAGTTGGGCATACCGATGGTATTACCAGTTGAAAGTAAATGTGATCGATTTAGCTCAATCGCGATTTACACTAGAATGATTACGTCGACATCAGAGCTCAAAACACTTTAAAAATACATTACAAAGTATAGTTACACTCATAATAAAACTATCTAATAAAAATGATTAAAAACAATATTGCACACACTTATAACACCTCGAAGATATGAGGAGTCAGGTGTTTGAGAAAATAAAAGGCAAGCAAAGGGGTTTAACATAGACATAAATACATAAATATGTCTAGCGAGCCCCCGGAGCCAATCGGCTCTGTTTGGGGTCATGTGATTGCAGTGCCGAATTCCTCTCTCTACTTTTGTTTACATTCCAAACTTGAACAGTCGCCTCTGTCCTGAAGGAGTTAAACAAATAGGGAATGCTCCTGTACAGCCCATTTGCAAGTGCTGCAAGAATAATTTCACAATAGAAGTATAAAGAACTCTTCGAATTTTGACTTTTTTTTTTTTTAGAAAGTTCTAATTTACCTTAAAAGGGACAGACCAAACCACTTTTTATATAACTGCATGTAATAGACACTACTATAAAGAAGAATATGCACAGATACTTATCTAAAAATCCAGTATAAAACCTTTTAAAAACCTACTCAGAAGCTCCCAGTTTAGCACTGTTGATTAGGTTGACTAAGACACCAGTGAATGGGGCTGGAAGAAGAGCAGACACAAGAAGAGCAGACACTCCCCCAATTCCCTGCATATGAAAAGACAGATACCATAAACAGGAGCCAGCAGTAGTCTGTAAACGCATGTATACATCTGACACTGTGGGGCTTGGTTAGGAGTCTGAAAATCTTCGCTATGTTATTAAAAAATAAGCAAAACTATACATTGTTACAAAAACACTCCTAGATGAGCTATATAAATGGATCATCTACAAAATCTAGTGTACAATGTTCCTTTGAATATAAGTTTTGCAGTTGAAATGTAATATTATTTTGTTTCTATGCAAATAATGTAAATTCATATTTTACAGCTGATTTTGAACTGCAATTTGGACATGTATTATTCATACAAGTTTTTACATTCGTTATAAGATTCCAATTTCTCCAACATTGGTGTGTCCGGTCCACGGCGTCATCCTTACTTGTGGGATATTCTCTTCCCCAACAGGAAATGGCAAAGAGTCCCAGCAAAGCTGGTCACATGATCCCTCCTAGGCTCCGCCCACCCCAGTCATTCTCTTTGCCGTTGCACAGGCAACATCTCCACGGAGATGGTTAAGAGTTTTTTGGTGTTTAAATGTAGTTTTTATTCTTCTTTTAAAATAGTGCTGGTATGTACTATTTACTCTGAAACAGAAAAGGATGAAGATTTCTGTTTGTAAGAGGAAGATGATTTTAGCAGACAGTAACTAAAATCGATTGCTGTTTCCACATAGGACTGTTGAGATGAAGTAACTTCAGTTGGGGGAAACAGTTAGCAGACTTTTCTGCTTAAGGTATGACTAGCCATATTTCTAACAAGACTGTGTAATGCTGGAAGGCTGTCATTTCCCCTCATGGGGACCGGTAAGCCATTTTCTTAGTCAAAAACAAACAGAATAAAGGGCTTATTATGGGCTAAAAAACTGGTAGACATTTTTTTGGGCTAAATCGATTGCTTTATTTGTGCATATTATTCAAATTTAGGCTAACTATTGACATTTATAATCTTGGGGAACGTTTATAAAACGGCAGGCACTGTATTGGACACCTTTTTCAGTCAGGGGGCCTTTCTAGTCATAGACTGAGCCTCATTTTCGCGCCATTAATGCGCAGTTGTTTTTTGAGAGCAGGGCATGCAGATGCATGTGTGAGGATCTAAGAATCTCTGAAAAAGCTTTTAGAAGGCGTCATTTGGTATCGTATTCCCCTCAGGGCTTGGTTGGGTCTTAGCAAAGACTGTATCTGGGACTGTATAGGGGTTAAATTGAAAAACGGCTCCGGTTCCGTTATTTTAAGGGTTAAAGCTCTGAAATTTGGTGTGCAGTACTTTTATGGCTTTAAGACACTGTGGTGAAAATTTGGTAATTTTTGAACAATTCCTTCATACTTTTTCACATATTCAGTAATAAAGTGTTTTCTGTTTGAAATTTAAAGTGACAGTAACGGTTTTATTTTAAAACGTTTTTTGTGCATTGTTGACAAGTTTAAGCCTGTTTAACATGTCTGTACCTTCAGATAAGCTATGTATGAAAGCCAATGTGTCTCCCCATTTAAATTTATGTGATAATTGTGCCATAGCGTCCAAACAAAGTAAGGACAGTACTGCCACAAATAATGATATTGCCCAAGATGATTCCTCAAATGAGGGGAGTAAACATGATACTACATCATCTCCTACTGTGTCTACACCAGTTTTGCCCATGCAGGAGGCCCCTAGTACATCTAGTGCGCCAATACTTATTACCATGCAACAATTAACGGCTGTAATGGATAACTCCATAGCAAATCTTTTATCCAAAATGCCTACTTATCAGAGAAAGCACGATTGCTCTGTTTTAAACACTGAAGAGCAAGAGGACGCTGATGATAATTGTTCTGTCATACCCTCACACCAATCTGAAGGGGCCATGAGGGAGGTTTTGTCTGAGGGAGAAATTTCAGATTCAGGAAAAATTTCTCATCAAGCTGAACCTGATGTTGTGACATTTAAATTTAAATTAGAACATCTCCGCGCACTGCTTAAGGAGGTATTATCTACTCTGGATGATTGTGACAATTTGATCATTCCAGAGAAATTATGCAAGATGGACAGGTTCCTAGAGGTTCCGGTGCCCCCCGACGCTTTTCCTATACCCAAGCGGGTGGCGGACATAGTAAATAAAGAGTGGGAAAATCCCGGCATACCTTTTGTTCCTCCCCCTATATTTAAGAAATTATTTCCTATGGTCGACTCCAGAAAGGACTTATGGCAGACAGTCCCCAAGGTCGAGGGGGCAGTTTCTACTCTAAACAAACGCACTACTATTCCTATCGAAGATAGTTGTGCTTTCAAAGATCCTATGGATAAAAAATTGGAAGGTTTGCTTAAAAAGATTTTTGTACAGCAAGGCTACCTTCTACAACTAATTTCATGCATTGTTCCTGTCACTACGGCAGCGTGGTTCTGGTTCGAGGAACTAGAAAAGTCGCTCAGTAGAGAAACTCCATATGAGGAGGTTATGGACAGAGTTCACGCACTTAAATTGGCTAACTCTTTTATTTTAGATGCTGCTTTGCAATTAGCAAAATTAGCGGCGAAAAATTCAGGGTTTGCTATTGTGGCGCGCAGAGCACTTTGGCTAAAGTCTTGGTCAGCGGATGTGTCATCCAAGACAAAATTAATTAACATTCCTTTCAAAGGTAAAACTTTATTTGGACCTGATTTGAAAGAGATTATTTCAGACATCACTGGGGGAAAGGGCCACGCCCTTCCACAGAATAGGTCTTTTAAGGCTAAAAATAAGCCTAATTTTCGTCTTTTTCGCAGAAATGGACCAGCCTCTAATTCTGCATCCTCTAAACAAGAGGGTAATGCCTCACAACCCAAACCAGCCTGGAAACCAATGCAAGGCTGGAACAAGGGTAAGCAGGCCAAGAAGCCTGCCACTGCTAACAAGACAGCATGAAGGAGTAGCCCCCGATCCGGGACCGGATCTGGTGGGGGGCAGACTCTCTCTCTTTGCTCAGGCTTGGGCAAGAGATGTTCAGGATCCTTGGGCGCTAGAAATAGTTTCTCAAGGTTATCTCCTGGAATTCAAGGAACTACCCCCAAGGGGAAGGTTCCACAAGTCTCACTTATCCTCAAACCAAATAAAGAGACAGGCATTCTTACATTGTGTAGAAGACCTGTTAAAGATGGGAGTGATACACCCAGTTCCAATAAAGGAACAATGAATGGGATTTTATTCCAATCTGTTCGTAGTTCCCAAAAAAGAGGGAGCGTTCAGACCAATTTTGGATTTGAAGATCCTAAACAAATTTCTCAGGGTACCATCGTTCAAAATGGAAATTATTCGAACGATTCTACCCACCATCCAGGAAAGTCAATTTATGACTACCGTGGATCTAAAGGATGCGTACCTACATATCCCTATCCACAAGGAACATCATCAGTTCCTAAGGTTCGCTTTTCTGGACAAACATTACCAGTTTGTGGCTCTTCCATTCGGATTAGCCACTGCTCCAAGGATTTTCACAAAGGTGCTAGGGTCCCTTCTAGCGGTTCTAAGACCAAGGGGCATTGCAGTAGTACCTTACTTGGACGACATTCTAATACAAGCGTCGTCCCTGTCAAAGGCAAAGGCTCATACGGACATCGTTCTAGCCTTTCTCACATCTCACGGATGGAAGGTGAACAAAGAAAAGAGTTCTCTGTCCCCGTCAACAAGAGTTCCCTTCTTGGGAACAATAATAGATTCCTTAGAAATGAGGATTTTTCTGACAGAGGTCAGAAAATCAAAACTTCTAAGCTCTTGTCAAGTGCTTCATTCTGTTCCTCGTCCTTCCATAGCGCAGTGCATGGAAGTAATAGGATTGATGGTTGCAACAATGGACATAGTTCCTTTTGCACGAATTCATCTAAGACCATTACAACTGTGCATGCTCAAACAGTGGAATGGGGATTATACAGACTTGTCTCCAATGATTCAAGTAGATCAAAAGACCAGAGATTCACTCAGTTGGTGGCTGACCCTGGACCATCTGTCCCAGGGAATGAGCTTCCGCAGGCCAGAGTGGGTCATTGTCACGACCGACACCAGTCTAGTGGGCTGGGGTGCGGTCTGGGAATCCCTGAAAGCTCAGGGTCTATGGTCTCTGGAAGAGTCTCTTCTCCCGATAAACATTCTGGAACTGAGAGCGATATTCAATGCTCTCAGAGCTTGGCCTCAACTAGCAAAGGCCAAATTCATAAGGTTCCAATCAGACAACATGACGACTGTTGCTTATATCAATCATCAAGGGGGAACAAAGAGTTCCCTGGCAATGAAAGAAGTGACCTAAATAATTCAATGGGCGGAGGATAACTCCTGCCACTTGTCTGCGATCCACATCCCAGGAGTGGAAAATTGGGAAGCGGATTTTCTGAGTCGTCAGACATTTCATCCGGGGGAGTGGGAACTCCATCCAGAAATCTTTGCCCAAATAACTCAATTATGGGGTATTCCAGACATGGATCTGATGGCGTCTCGTCAGAACTTCAAGGTTCCTTGCTACGGGTCCAGATCCAGGGATCCCAGGGCGACCCTAGTAGATGCACTAGTAGCACCTTGGACTTTCAACCTAGCTTACATATTTCCCACTGTTTCCTCTCATTCCCAGGCAGGTAGCCAGGATCAATCAGGAGAGGGCCTCGGTGATCTTGATAGCTCCTGCGTGGCCACGCAGGACTTGGTATGCAGACCTGGTGAATATGTCATCGGCTCCACCATGGAAGCTACCTTTGAGACAGGACCTTCTTGTTCAAGGTCCATTCGAACACCCAAATCTGGTCTCCCTCCAACTGACGGCTTGGAGATTGAACGCTTGATTCTATCAAAGCGTGGGTTTTCAGATTCGGTGATAGATACTCTGGTTCAGGCCAGAAAACCTGTAACTAGAAAAATTTACCATAAAATATGGAAAAAATATATCTGTTGGTGTGAATCCAAAGGATTCCCATGGAATAAGATAAAAATTCCTAAGATTCTCTCCTTTCTTCAAGAAGGTTTGGAGAAAGGATTATCTGCAAGTTCTCTAAAGGGACAGATCTCTGCTTTATCTGTCTTACTACACAAAAGACTGGCAGCTGTGCCAGATGTTCAAGCATTTGTTCAGGCTCTGGTTAGGATCAAGCCTGTTTACAGACCTTCGACTCCTCCCTGGAGTCTAAATCTAGTTCTTTCAGTTCTTCAAGGGGTTCCGTTTGAACCCTTACATTCCATAGATATTAAGTTACTATCTTGGAAAGTTTTGTTTTTGGTTGCAATTTCTTCTGCTAGAAGAGTTTCAGAGTTATCTGCTCTGCAGTGTTCTCCTCCTTATCTGGTGTTCCATGCAGATAAGGTGGTTTTGCGTACTAAGCCTGGTTTTCTTCCTAAAGTTGTTTCTAACAAAAATATTAACCAGGAGATAGTTGTACCTTCTTTGTGTCCGAATCCAGTTTCAAAGAAGGAACGTTTGTTACACAATTTGGACGTTGTCCGTGCTCTAAAGTTCTATTTAGAGGCTACTAAAGATTTCAGACCAACATCTTCCTTGTTTGTTGTTTATTCTGGTAAAAGGAGAGGTCAAAAAGCGACTTCTACCTCTCTTTCCTTTTGGCTTAAAAGCATTATCCGTTTGGCTTATGAGACTGCCGGACGGCAGCCTCCTGAAAGAATCACAGCTCACTCCACTAGGGCTGTGGCTTCCACATGGGCCTTCAAGAACGAGGCTTCTGTTGACCAGATATGTAAGGCAGCGACTTGGTCTTCACTGCACACTTTTGCCAAATTTTACAAATTTGATACTTTTGCTTCTTCGGAGGCTATTTTTGGGTGAAAGGTTTTGCAAGCTGTGGTGCCTTCCGTTTAGGTGACCTGATTTGCTCCCTCCCTTCATCCGTGTCCTAAAGCTTTGGTATTGGTTCCCACAAGTAAGGATGACGCCGTGGACCGGACACACCAATGTTGGAGAAAACAGAATTTATGCTTACCTGATAAATTACTTTCTCCAACGGTGTGTCCGGTCCACGGCCCGCCCTGGTTTTTTAATCAGGTCTAATGAATTATTTTCTCTAACTACAGTCACCACGGTATCATATGGTTTCTCCTATATATATTTCCTCCTGTCCGTCGGTCGAATGACTGGGGTGGGCGGAGCCTAGGAGGGATCATGTGACCAGCTTTGCTGGGACTCTTTGCCATTTCCTGTTGGGGAAGAGAATATCCCACAAGTAAGGATGACGCCGTGGACCGGACACACCGTTGGAGAAAGTAATTTATCAGGTAAGCATAAATTCTGTTTTTTACAAGGTACATTCAATAAACTTTAGAAATGCTTATTTTTTTGAGCACCATTCTGTATGCCATCACATACAGGAATGTAGGTTTCAAAAACTCTCCACCATGGAGAGAAATCACACAAAATCTTTTAGACCTTTTATTGTAATATAGGAGTATCTCCTTCACATACAGAACTAAAATGTTTTCACTACAATTTCACTTGCATTTGCTTCTAATTTAGTATACATTACTTTTCTGTCAGTTAAATAAGTGTATTGTGCATTTTGAGCAAACTTCACCTGCATACAGCTACAGCTGCTGAGATAAATCAGTGAGATTTTATGGTCTAAAATGCTTAGAGCATTTAGTAATAATTATGAGTGAGCTTTAGATATACATTGGAAAATTCTATGATCAGCTCAGGGGACTGCCCTGTCCCTCCCACTTAATGAAACTGTCAGTTTTATTTTACAATAAAACAAATGCAAAGTGCAATGTAATTTCTATAAGATACAGAAATATACAATGATCCTATTTTGTTAAACTTTCAAAGCACAATTAACATTTTTAAAATCACTGCTGTATAGAGAATCTAAATGCATTACAATACTAACTAGAAAGTGCGAACCTTAAAGGGACTCAATAATAACTTTTCTTTTAAGATTCAGATAGTGCAGGCCATTTTGAATAACTTTCAAATTACTTCTATTATCTCATTTGCTTTGTTCGCTTGCGGGTAGATTACGAGTTTTTGTCAGTAAGGCTTGCGTTGCTAACGCACAGTTTTTTCTCACCGCTCACTTAAGACAACGCTGGTATTACAGACTTTTTTTAACATGGCGTTAGCCACAAAAAAGTGAGCGGAGAGTAAAATTTAGCTCCACATCTCACTGTAATACCAGCGCTGCTTACGGTAGCGGTGAGCTGGCTAAACGTGCTCGTGCATGATTTCCTCATAGGGATCAATGGGGCTGAGCCGGCTGAAAAAAAACCTAACACCTGCAAAAAAGCAGCGTTCAGCTTCTAACGCAGCCCCATTGTTTCCTATGGGGAAAGAACATTTATGTCTACACATAACACCCTAACATGAACCCTGAGTCTAAACAACCCTAATATTACACTTATTAAACCCTAATCTGCCGCCCCCAAAATCGCAGACACCTACTTTATATTTATTAACCCCTAATCTCCCGCCCCCAATGTCGCCGCAACCTACCTACAATTATTAACCCCCTTATCTGCCGCCCCATCCACTGCTGTTCCCACAGAAGCTGAGGAGTACAGGAAAACTTCAGTGTGAGGAACGGTTTCTTGCTATACAGCAATGAGGTATGTTCAGTCATATTTTCTGCTGAGACTGTGTTAACTCAGAAAGGCTGACAGTGTCCCCATTAGGGGAAGGGTAAGCAGTAATCCTAGTGTTATCAGATTTTTTTACTATCTTGCATAAAGGGTTAATTTTTTGTGGGCAACTCAGTTTGTTATGTGAATTTGGGACAAACGTTTTTGTGTCTGGGAGTAATGTTTTCTCTTTTATGGGACATTTGCTTGAGTGTTCTTTGGAGTTGTTTATAACCCACATGGCTTTCAGGCAGGGTTTGTTAGTTTTGTGTAGGCCCCAGCAACATCGAGTGAGGTGGGCGGGGCCTGCATTTACAAGCAGCAAGCAACTTCTCCTGAGGTACTGATAGTCTTCTGAGGTACTAATTGAAGCTTTAAACACCATATTATCGCTTCCTAAGGGCACGTAGGGCCACGGCAGAACTGTGGCAAGGTGCTTTAGGGGGTTTTAACCGGGTTTAGACATATTTCAATCCGTTTTTTTTCATTTGGGGTTTTTTGCTTATTAACTTGTGGTGCAATCCTTCTAAAGCTTAGTGGGTACTCTGTTAAAATTTCAGAAAAATTTAAGCAATTTTAACCTGTTTTGCATGTTTGTGTATGCCTTTTTTTCTCTTAAAGGCACAGTAACGTTTTTGCAAATTGTGTTTTTTTTCATTAAAGTGTTTTCCAAGCTTGCTTGCTTTATTACTAGTCTGTTAAACATGTCTGACACTGAGGAAACTCACTGTTCAATTTGTTTAGAAGCCATTGTGGAACCCCCTCTTAGAATGTGTCCCACTTGTACTGATATGTCTATAAATTGCAAACAGCATATTTTGACTTATAAAAGTTTGGCATTGGATGATTCTCAGACAGAAGGAAATCAGGTTTTGCCATCTAGTTCTCCCCAAGTGTCACAACCAGTAACGCCCGCACAAGCGACGCCAAGTACTTCTAATGCGTCTAATTCTTTCACCTCGCAAGATATGTCTTCAGTTATGAATACTACCCTCACAGAGGTTTTATCTAAGCTGCCTGGGTTGCAAGGGAAGCGCAGTAGCTCTGGGTTAAGAACAAATGCTGAGCCTTCTGACGCTTTAGTAGCCGTATCTGATATTTCCTCACAATGTTCTGAAGTAGGGATGAGGGATTTGCTGTCTGAGGGAAAGATTTCTGATTCTGGAAAGATGTTCTCTCAGACAGATTCAGATATGACAGCATTTAAATTTAAGCTAGAGCACCTCCGCTTATTGCTCAGGGAGGTTTTAGCTACTCTGGATGATTGTGACCCTATTGTAGTTCCAGAGAAATTGTGTAAAATGGACAAATATTTAGAGGTTCCTGTTTACACTGATGTGTTTCCGGTCCCTAAGAGGATTTTGGACATTGTTACTAAGGAGTGGGATAAACCAGGTATTCCGTTCTCTCCCCCTCCCTTTTTTTTAAGAAAATGTTTCCCATTTCTGACACCATAAAGGACTCATGGCAGACGGTCCCTAAGGTGGAGGGAGCTATTTCTACCCTGGCTAAGCGTACAACTATACCTATTGAAGACAGTTGTGCTTTCATTGATCCTATGGATAAAAATTAGAGGGTCTCCTAAAGAAAAAAATTTTTCATCAAGGTTTTCTTCTTCAACCTATAGCATGCATTGTTCCTGTAACCACTGCAGCTGCCTTTTGGTTTGAGGCTCTAGAAGAGGCTCTTCAGATGGAGACCCCACTAGATGATATTTTGGACAGAATTAAGGCTCTTAAATTGGCTAATTCTTTTATTACAGACGCCGCTTTTCATCTTGCTAAATTAGCGACTAAGAATTCAGGTTTTGCCATTTTAGCGCGTAGAGCATTATGGCTTAAGTCCTGGTCAACTGATGTGTCATCTTAATCTAAGCTTTTGTCCATCCCTTTCAAAGGTAAGACCCTATTCGGGCCTGCATTGAAAGAGATTATTTCAGACATTACTGGAGGGAAGGGTCATACCCTCCCTCAGGATAAGTCAAATAAGACGAGGACCAAACAAAATAATTTTCGTTGCTTTCGAAACTTCAAGAGTGGTCCCTCTACCTCTTCCCCTGCTGCCAAGCAAGAGGGGAACTTTGGTCGATCCAAGCCAACCTGGAGACCTAATCAGGCTTGGAACAAGGGTAAACAGGCCAAAAAGCCTGCTGCTGCCACTAAGTCAGCATGAAGGGGAAGCCCCCAATCTGGGACCGGATCTAGTAGGGGGCAGACTCTCTCTCTTTGCTCAGGCCTGGGCAAGAGACTTCAGGATTCCTGGGTAGTAGAAATTGTAACCCAGGGATACCTTCTAGATTTCAAGGATTCCCCTCCAAGGAGGAGGTTCCATCTTTCTCAATTGTCTGTAAACCCCACAAAAAGAGACATTTTTACGCTGTGTAGAAGACCTTTTTACCATGGGAGTGATCTGCCCAGTTCCAAAAGCAGAACAGGGGCAGGGGTTCTACTCCAATCTGTTTATAGTTCCCAAAAAGGAGGGAACCTTCAGACCAATTCTGGATCTCAAGATCCTAAACCAATTACTAAGAGTTCCATCTTTCAATAGGGAGACCATTCGGACTATCTTACCATTGATCCAGGAGGGTCAATATATGACCACCGTGGACTTAAAGGATGCGTATCTGCACATTCCTATCCACAAAGATCATCACCAGTTCCTCAGGTTCGCCTTTCTGGACAAGCATTATCAGTTTGTGGCTCTTCCTTTCGGGTTGCACCACAAATCTTCATGAAGTTGCTAGGGTCCCTTCTGGTGGTTCTAAGGCCACGGGGCATAGCAGTGGCGCCTTATCTAGACGACATTCTAATTCAAGCGTCGTCCTTCCAACTAGCCAAGTCTCACACGGACTTAGTGTTGGCCTTTCTAAGGTCTTACGGGTGGAAACGTAAAAAAGAGTTCTCTTTTCCCCTCACAAGAGTTTAATTTCTAGGGACTCTGATAGACTCGGTGGACATGAAAATATTTCTGATGGAGGTCATGAAATCAAAAATTTTGTCTACCTGCCGAGCTCTTCATTCCATTCCTTGGCCGTCAGTGGCTCAGTGTATGGAGGTAATCGGACTAATGATAGCGGCAATGGACATAGTTCCATTTGCTCGCTTGCATCTTAAACCACTGCAACTATGCATGCTCAATCAGTGGAATGGTGATTATGTGGATTTATCTCCTCAGATGAATCTGGATCAAGAGACCAGGGACTCTCTTCTTTGGTTGTTGTCACAGGATCATCTGTCACATGGAATGTGTTTCCGCAGGCCAGAATGGGTTATAGTGACGACAGACGCCAGTCTTCTTGGCTGGGGTGCAGTCTGGAATTCCCTGAAAGCTCAGGGTTTGTGGACTCGGGAGGAGGCTCTCCAACCGATAAATATTCTGGAATTAAGAGCGATATTCAATGCTCTCCAGGCATGGCCTCAGCTTGCTTCGGACAGATTCATCAGGTTTCAGTCGGACAACATCACAACTATGGCTTATATCAATCATCAGGGCGGAACAAAGAGTTCCTTAGCGAGGATAGAGGTCTCAAGGATAATCCAATGGGCAGAGGCTCACTCTTGCCATCTGTCAGCGATCTATATCCCAGGTGTAGAGAACTGGGAGGCAGATTTTCTAAGTCGTCAGACTTTTCATTCAGGGGAGTGGGAACTCCATCCGGAGGTGTTTGCTCAGCTGGTTCGGCTATGGGGCACACCAGAGTTGGATCTGATGGCGTCTCGTCAGAACGCCAAACTTCCTCAATACGGCTCCAGGTCAAGGGATCCTCAGGCTGTACTGACAGATGCTCTAGCAGTACCCTGGTAGTTCAACCTGGCTTATGTGTTTCCACCTTTCCCTCTCCTTCCACGTCTGATTGCTAGAATCAAACAGGAGAGAGCATCAGTGATTTTGATAGCGCCTGTGTGGCCACGCAGGACTTGGTATGCAGACCTGGTGGACATGTCATCCCTGATTCAAGGTCTATTCAAGCATCCAAATCTAAATTCTCTGCAACTGACTGCTTGGAGATTGAACGCTTGATTCTATCAAAGCGGGGTTTCTCTTAGTCAGTCATAAATACCTTGATTTAGGCACAAAAGCCTGTTACCAGGAAAATTTATCATAAGATATGGTGTAAATATCTTTTTTGGTGCGAATCCAAAGGCTTCTCCTGGAGTAAAATCAGGATTCCTAGGATTTTGTCTTTTCTCCAAGAGGGATTGGAGAAAGGATTATCAGCTAGTTCCCTAAAGGGACAGATATCTGCTCTGTCTATTTTGTTGCACAAGCATCTGGCAGATGTTCCAGACGTTCAGGCTTTTTGTCAGGCTTTAGTTAGAATTAAGCCTGTGTTTAAACTTATTGCTCCGCCATGGAGTCTAAATTTAGTTCTTAGAGTTCTTCAGGGGGTTCCATTTGAACCCATGCATTCCATAGATATTAAGCTTTTATCTTGGAAAGTTTTGTTCCTAGTTGCTATCTCTTCAGCTCGAAGAGTTTCTGAACTATCTGCCTTACAATGTGACTCTCCTTATCTTGTGTTCCATGCTGATAAGGTGGTTTTGCGTACCAAGCCTGGGTTCCTACCTAAGGTTGTTACTAACAGGAATATCAATCAAGAAATTGTTGTTCCTTCTCTGTGTCCTAATCCTTCTTGTAAGAAGGAACGTCTGTTGCACAACTTGGACGTGGTTCATGCTTTGAAATTTTATTTGCAGGCAACCAAAGATTTTTGTCAAACATCTTCTTTGTTTGTTGTCTATTCTGGAAAGTGTAGGGGTCAAAAGGCTACGGCAACTTCTCTTTCCTTTTGGCTGAAAAGCATCATCCGTTTGGCTTATGAGACTGCTGGACAGCAGCCTCCTGAAAGGATTACAGCTCATTCTACTAGAGCGGTAGCTCCCACATGGGCTTTTAAAAATGATGCTTCTGCTGAACAGATTTGTAAGGCTGCGACTTGGTCGTCGCTTCAAACCTTTTCAAAATTTTATAAATTTGATACTTTTGCTTCTTTGGAGGCTATTTGGGAGAAAGGTTTTGCAAGCAGTGGTGCCTTCCGTTTAAAAGGTTCCTGTCTTGTCCCTCCCTTCATCCGTGTCCTTAAGCTTTGGTATTGGTATCCCACAAGTTAGGATGAATCCGTGGACTCGGTACATCATGCAAAAGAAAACAAAATTTATGCTTAACTGATAAATTTCTTTCTTTTGCGATGTACCAAGTCCACAGCCCGCCCTGTCTATTCAAGACAGATAGTATTTTTTATGTAAACTTCCTTCAGTCACCTCTGCACCTTATAGTTTCTCCTTTTCTTCCTTGGCCTTCAGTCGAATTACTGGGGGGTGGAGTTAAGGGGGGGGGCTATATAGACAGCTCTGCTGTGGTGCTCTCTTTGCTACTTCCTGTCAGGAAGGACAATATCCCACAAGTTAGGATGAATCTGTGGACTCGGTACATCGCAAAAGAAAGAAAATTTATCAGGTAAGCATAAATTTTGTTTTTAACTAGCTACAATAGTTATTAAATAGTTATTAACTATTTAATAGCTACCTAGTTAAAATAAAGACAAATTTACCTGTAAAATAAATCCTAACCTAAGTACAATTACATCTAACACTACACTATAATTAAATTAATTACCTAAACTAACTACAATTAAATACAATTAAATAAAATAAACGACAGTACAAAAAAAATAAAACACTACATTACAGAAAATAAAAATATAATTACAAGAATTTTAAACTAATTACACCTAATATAATCCCCCCTAATAAAATAAAAAAGCCCCCCAAAATAATAAAAATCCCTACCCTATACTAAATTACAAATAGCCCTTAAAAGGTCTTTTGGCGGGGCATTGCCCCAAAGTAATCAGCTCTTTTACCTGTAAAAAAAAATACAATACCCCCCCCAACATTAAAACCCACCACCCACACACCCAACCCTACTCTAAAACCCACCCAATCCCCCCTTAATAAAACCTAGCAATCCCCCTTTAATAAAACCTAACACTAACCCCTTAAAGAATCACCCTACCTTGAGCCCGTCTTCACCCAGCCGGGCACAAAGTGGTCCTGCAGACAGTCCGAAGTCATCATCCGATCTGGCCGAAGAGGACCTCCAGAGGGGGCAGAAGTCTTCATCCAGGCGGCATCTTCTATCTTTATCCATCCGGAGCGGAGCGGGTCCATCTTGGAGCCAACTGACGCGGAGCATCCTCGACCAGTAATTTTCACATTTTTATGCGTTGGAATGTTACAAATAGACAAATTGTGTTTAAGTGGTCCCCTTATTTATTTTTTATTTTTTTATCAATTTAGATGTTTAAATAAAACCACAAGTTTATTGTGTTAGCCTTAAAATATCAAGTTGGTTCTTTTTTTTTATTGTCTTCCCTATTTTATTTTCCATATAAAATATTAATGTAGCAAGGTTGAGAATAGTGTGACAGTGTTAAAGTTTGTAACATGGTTGAAGGGACACATTACCTTCAATTTTAATTTGTTTTGATTATTATAAAATTACTTCCAAGACTCAAACAAAACACTGCATTCTATTTTAGGCAATCATGTAATAAAGATCTTAGTCATATTTAGATTAATTTGAACTTGATTAAAGGGACAGTCTAGTCCAAAATAAACTTTCATGATTCAGATAGAGAATGTATTTTAAACAATTTTCCAATTTACTTTTTATTTGTTCTCTTGGTATTCTTAGTTGAAAGCTAAACCTAGGAGGTTCATATGCTAATTTCTAGCCCTTGAAGTCCGCCTCTTCTCTCAGGGCATTTTGACAGTTGTTCACCACTAGAGGGTGTTAGTTCATGTGTGTCATATAGATAACACTGTGCTCAAGCACGTGAAGTTCCAGTGAGCCACTTTTGATTGGCTAAAATGGATGTCTGTCAAAAGAACTGAAATAAGGGGACAGTTTGCAGAGCTTAGATACAAGATAATCACTGAGGTAAAAAGTGTATTTATATAACTGTGTTAGTTATGCAAAACTAGGATATGGTAATAAAGGGGATTATCTATCTTTTTAAACAATACAAATTCTGGTGTAGACTGTCCCTTTAACCAAACTGCAGTGATTAATTAAACAAAGAAATCTAGTGCAGACATTGGTGTCATTATAACTTTCAAATTTTTTTAGAAAAGTAAAAAAAAGAAACAAATCATATTACCACATTCTTTACTAAACAGAACTTTTTACTCAATAGGTTACAACTGGTAAAACATTCCTCTTTGCAGAAACCCCATACAAAACTGCAGCAGATAAAAGTTCATAATAATATAAAAAATATGCCATGCTAACACAAACATGACTTAAAGGGACATAAAACCCAATTTTTTTCTTTCACGATTCAGATAGAAAATACAATTTTAAACAGCTTTCTAATTTACTTCTATTATCTAATCGTTTCATTCTCTTGGTATCATGTGTTGAAGAAGCAGCAATGCACTAAGGGTTTCTAACTGAACGCATGGGTTGAGCCAATCCCAATCGATATATACTGTATAGCAGCCACCAATCAACAGTTAGAACCTAGGTTTCTCTGCTGCTCCTGAGCTTTGCCTAGATAACCTTTCAGCAAAGGTTAACAAGAAAATGAAGCAAATTAAATAATAGAAGTAAATTGGAAGTTGTTTAAAATTGTATGCTCTGCCTGAATCATGAAAGAAAAATTTTGGATTTCATGTCCCTTTAACAGGACCTTGCACTCCACAATTCCAAAATTTGAAAATAGTTACTTTATGAACATTTTCATAAAATGAAAAACACAACTGTAAAAAACTGTATCTAATTTATATTTCTTCACAGAAGCACTACATGCTCAATTGGTACTAAAGGGCCCCAAAGTGTGCCAAGAAAGTATCCCCCACACCATTACATCCACCACCACCAGCAGCCTAAAACGTTGATGCAAGGTAGGATGGAATCCATGCTTTCATGTTGTTTACCCAAATTCTGACCCTAACCATCTAAATGTCACAGCTGAAATTGAGACTCATCAGACCATGCAACATGTTCCATCTTCTGTGTTCCAATTTTGGTGAGCCTGTGCGAATTGTAGCCTCAGTTTCCTGTTCTTATCTGACAGAGTGCACCCGGTGTGGTCTACTGCTGCTGTAGCCCATCTGCTTCAAGCTTCAATGTGTTTTGCGTTCAGAGATATTCTGCATTCCTTGGTTGTAGCGAGTGGTTATTTGAGTTACTGTTGCCTTTCTATCATCTCGAACCAGTCTGCCCATTCTCCTCTGACCCCTAACATCAACAAGGCATTTTCGTCCACCCAACTGCCGCTCACTGGATATTTTCTCTTTTTCAGACCATTCTCTCTAAACCCTAGAGATGGTTGTGCGTGAAAATCCCAGTAGATCAGCAGTTTTTGAAATACTCAGACCAGCCCATCTGGCACCAACAACCATTCCACATTTAAAGTCACTTAAATCCTCTTTCTTCCCCATTCTAATGCTTGGCTTGAACTTCAGCAAGTCGTCTTCACCACATCTAGATACCTAAATGCATTGAGTTTCTGCCTCGTGATTGGCTAATTAGCAATTTGTGTTACCAAGCAATTGAACTGTGAACTAATAAAGTGGACAGTGAGTCTATACCTATATGGTCTGAGGATGGGGCTAACAACCCCGAAATGTCACTGAATTAAAAGGACATAATTAAGACCCGGAGAGTGCGCTCTTATTTGCTATTTTGTATATATATATATATATATATATAATATAATATATATATATATAGATATAAATACACATTTTAGTTTACACCAACCATCAAAACACAAACATAAACTAAAAAAGGGGTATAGAGGAAAACCTCAAATACCATCCCTCTCACTGGAGATGTATTATTGTGCTTGTTTATTGGGAATGCTTTATGTGTTTTGTTTTTGTTGCTAGAGTCTTTTATTTTATGAATTTAGTAATTAGGGGATTGTATATGATCCCTATATTAATCAGGTCATTCCCCCTTTTCTATTCAACTTTGCTAGGATTATGTAATAAAATAGCTAAGTGCTGGAATAGAGTTTGTTCTGTTTATATATATATACATACATACATATACAGTCATGGCCAAAAATATTGGCACCCCTGCATTTCTGTCAGATAATGCACCACTTCGCCCAGAAATTTTTTGCAATTACAAGTATTTAGGCATTCTCATGTTTATTTATTTTGTTTGTATTGGTATGACACAAAAAAGTGGAGAAAAAAAGCCAAATCTGACACATTCCATGCAAAACTCCAAAAATGGACTGGACAAAATTATTGGCACCTTCTCAAAATTGTATGAAATAATTACATTCCAAGTTTGTGATGCTTCTGTAATTTGTAATTGAACTCACCTGTTTTAATTAACAGGTTCTGACAATATAGAAATCACACTGGAAACCAGTTAAAATGGTAAAAAAATTAACTCAACCTTTCTGTTGTGTGTCTCTGCGTGCCACACTGAGCATGGAAAAGAGAAAGACCAGCAAAGAATTGACTGAGGATTTGAGAACAAAATTTTTGGAAAAGCATGGACAATCTCAAGATTACAAGTCCATCTCCAGAGATCTTAATGTTCCTGTGTCCACTGTGTGCAACATTGTCAAGCCCATGGCATTGTAGCTAATCTAGAAAAAACAGAGAAAGTCCAGCACACTTGCACGCTGCAGGGGAGACTGCAAAACCCCTTAATCACAAGAAAAATCGCAAAGAAGCAACAGCACAGTATAAAGTAACCATTTATTGGCACCAACAGAAAAACCACAACTTTTCGGGAGTTACCCCTTAATTATGTGTGTACAACACCATTATTCACAGGTTTATATAGACAGCTTGTAATCAGGTGATAATTACCTGTTATCTATTACCACAGCCCCACCTAGTGGAGCTCACTAAAAATATAATACAAAAATACAATGCAAAAGGAGAGGTTTGTCTGGGATCTACAAACTGAGACACTATATACCCTAAGGGTCTTAATAGAAACCTTGATTGGTCTGTGTTTTTATAGTGCAGTCTTTTTTTGTGGTAAAATATAATTATTGTATGATACTCTTCTGGTTTACTTTACCTACTGTATTTATTTTCCATTTGAATTTTTCTTTCTGTATTGTATTTTTAATAAGCTCCACTGTGGTAATAATAACAGGTAATTATCACCTGATTATTACCTGTCTATATAAACCTGTGAATATAGGTGTTGTACACACAAGATTAAGAAATAACTCGTGACATGTTGTGGTTTTTCTGTTGGTGCCAATAAATGGTTACTTTATACTGTGCTGCTGCTGCTTCTTTGGGATTTTTACTGTAGCTAATCTTCCTGGATGAGAACAAAAGAGAAAAATTGATCAAAGATAACAACAAAGGATTGTTCGGATGGTGGATAAAGAACCTTTATCAACTTTCAGACAAATTCAAGCTGACCTTCAGGCACAGGGTACAAATGTGTCAGCTTGCACTATACGTCGTCATCTGAATGAAAAGGGACGCTATGGTAGGAGACCCAGGAGGACCCCACTGCTGACACAGAAACATTAAAAAGCCAGATTGGAGTTTGCCAAAACTTACCTGAGGAGGCCAAAATCCTTTTGGGAGAATGTGTTGTGGACAGATGAAACAAAATGACAGCTTTTTGGTAAAGCCCATCATTCTACTGTTTTCAGAAAAAGAAATGAGGCTTTTAAAGAAAATAATACAGTGCCTACAGTCAAACATGGTGGAGGTTCACTGACAGTGGCGACTCTAGGAACAATATATAGGGGGGGCACATAAGATACCACAGTCAAAACTGAGGGGGCACTAATAATTTTTCCACTAAATTATACCCCTGAATATACAAACATATACACACACACATAAACACACTCATACTCATACATACACATACTCATACATACACACACTCATACTCATACATACACACTCATACATACACACACACACTCATACACACATATACACACACTCATACACACACACACTTTCATACATACACACACACACACACTCATACATACACACACACACTCATACATACACACACACACTCATACATACACACACTCACACACACACACACTCATACATACACACACAAACACATACACACACACACACACACACACACTCATACATACACACACACACACACACACACACTCATACATACACACACACACTCATACACACACTCATACATCATACATACACACACACACACTCATACATACACACACACTCATACATACATACACACACACACACACACACACTCATACATACATACATACATACACACACTCATACACACACACACACACACACTCATACACCACACACACACACACTCATACATACACACTCATACACACACACTCATACACACACACACACACACACATACTATAGTGTTATTTTAATTTAAATAGCTTTTAATTGTTTTCAGTCCAGGAGTGAAAGAGAATATTTCACCAGCTTTGAAGTAAAAATTACTAAAAAGCTTATCTCCAAGGTGTTAAAAATGCTACATAAAAGTGATGGTGGAAAATTCAGTACATCCTGCTCCAGAGGTAACACAGAGAGCTCTCACACTGCCCTTCCTAAGCCTTGATTCATACAATTTATGCAGGGTAGCAGCTCTGTAAAACCTATAGTACTGAATGTTTCTAAGGTTATTGATTGTACTCCATTTTCAGTCAAAAGTATAATAAAAAGGCCTAATCTGGGTAGTGTTGCTACTTTTAGGAGCTGTTTCAGCCCCCATTTGAGAAAAAGATTAGTATACTTGTGTGCAAATCATTGCAGATATACACATAGAATAAAGAGCTCACAATGTGTTTATGAAAAAAAAATCTGTTCATTTACAGGGACTTTAAATTCATTTTTTTTCTGCAGCAGAAAAGAGCAAAATTTTAATTCCCTGTAAACTGTACAGATTTTTTTCATAACACATTGTGTGAGTTACATGTGTATATATATATATATAATATATATATATATATATATATATATATAACATACATATATATATATATATATAAATATATATACATACATATATATATAAATATATATATATATATATATATACATATGTTTTTTGTGTTTTTTTTAAGTACAAAGCTAGGGAGAGAGTATGAAATTAATCTAAAGAATTTAGATAATTTATAAAACTACTGTGCTACTTTCAAACGCCAAAAAGTAGTGGAGCAGGATCCTCTAAGATATAATAATATTTTTACTTTGAAAGAGAGAGAAATATATATCTGTAAATAATTGAGAGGGGATTCAGCACTCTTATTGCTCAAAAGCGTGTCTTCCAGAGGGTGAGGGACCCACACCACAAACAGACCAAAAACTGGCGGTCCAATAGATATTAAAGTGCAGAGACCATTTATATATATATTTCAATATTTTCCACATATATAGTACAGCACAAGACCATAATAGGCATATAGCCACTAACATAAATCAACTATCTTGGACTGTACTATATATGTGTATATATAAGTGTATATTTGCTTATTTTTTGTGATGCATCACTGAACTGTCCAATGTTTTTTCCTTGACTTAATAAATGGTCTCATGCACTTTAATATCTATTTTGCCACCAGTTTTTAATCGTCAGTGGTGTGTGTGTCTCTCCCTCTGGGAGACCTCTTTGAGCAATAAAAGAGTGCTTAATCCCTCTCTTAATTATAAAAGGTTATCCAAAAAGGGAAATAGTTTTTTATATATATATATATCTATATATATATATATATAAATATATATATATATATATATATATATATAATGTGTGTGTGTATGTATAAAACACACACATTGCCAGCAGCATCTCAGTCCTACACAATAATCATAGGATTTCAAATAGCTAGCATTAGTTTCTGTTAGCACCTAGTCGCCTTAGTATAGCAGTTTCAAGTATCACCCCCTTCCCCCCCACACGGGGGGGGGGTCGCGAGTGGCGGGGGAGGGGGTGATACTGAAACTGCTATACAAAGGGACTAGGTGCTAACAGAAACTAATGCTAGCTATTTGAAATCCTATGATTATTGTGAAGGACTGAGCTGAAACACACAACTACAACCTCACCTATGTGTGCCTAGGCTACAGTTAACTCTGAAGAATCATGTTTAATCTTACCCCGGCCCAGAATCAGATCTTCAGACTATCTTTAACTATCTTTGCTGCCACTGACAGCCACTGACAGTCCCAGACAGCCAGTGCCTGGCTGCTAGTGCTGCTCCTTCCCGCGCTCTCTGCTTGCTCTGTCCTGAGGCTGCACACAAAAGCACCTACTGGCTGGCTCCTCCTCTGCCTGTCCAGTCTCCCAGTCATGTTCCTTGTGCTGTGTAGGAACATGACCTGGCTGGAAACTGGAGAGAGAAGCAAATTGCAATAGCGCCAGCAACATGCATGCAGATGGGGAACACAGGGAGACGTCGCTGCTGCTGCTCATATTTGCTACTCAGTCACTCTAAGTCATTTTTGTAATAAAAAAACACGGGCCCATTATAAAAAAAAATAAAGTATATATCAGTTCACTTTCAACATTATGCATGTGCTGGGGCTGGGGGGGCAGACAGGGGGGCAAGCCTTGAGATAAGGGGGGCAAATGCCCCCCCCTGGCCCCCCTGTAACGACGCTACTGTTCACTGATGTTTTGGGGTTGCTTTGCTGCTTCAGGCACTGGATGTCTTGACTATGTGCATGGCATTATGAAATCTGAAGACTAACAAAGAATTCTGTGGTGCAATGTAGGGCCCAGTGTCAGAAAGTTGGGTCTCCGTCAGAGGTCATGGGTCTTACAGCAGGACAATGACCCAAAGCACACGTAAAAAAGCACACAGAAATGGTTTAAAAACAAAGCGCTGGAGAGTACTGAACTGGCCAGCAATGATCCAGATCTCAATCCCATAGAGCACCTGCGGAGAGATCTCAAAACAGCAGATTGGGAAAAGGAAACCTTCCAATTTGGTGAGACCTGGAGCATTGGCAGAAGAAGAGTGCTGCGAATTCCAGTAGAAAGGTGTAAGAAACTCATTGATGGTTACATGACAGTGTTTGATTTCAGTTATTTTTTCCAAAGGGTGTGCTACCAAGTATTAAATTGAGGGTACCAATAATATTTGTCCAGTCCATTTCTGGAGTTTGCATGGAATGTGTCAGATTTGGCATTTTTTCTCCACATGTTTGTGTCATACCAATACAAACAAAATAAATAAACATGAGAATGCCTAAACATTTGTAAGTACAACAATTTTCCTGGGTGAAGTGGTGCATTATCTGACAGAAATGCAGGGGTGCCAATATTTTGGCCATGACTATATATATATATATATATATAACTTATATATATATAGTATATATATATATATATATATATATATATATATATATATATATGATTATATATAGATATATACAATTATATATAGGAATATCTATTAAAAAATGCTTAAACTAGACTTGTGGCTGCTAAAAATTATTTTAATTTCGTTTCGTTTTCAATTAGTTTTAAAAAATAATTTTAGTTTCGGCAAATTAGTTTTAGTTATATTTTTTTTTCATTTGTTTTGGCAAATTAGTTATGTTAGTTAAATCGGTTTGGGATCCGTTAGTTTTTTTGGATCCATTCTTATTTCATATGCATTATTCTATTCTGTAAGTTATAGAATAATGCATATGAAAGAATGGATCCGAAAAAACGAAAAATGTAACGTAACTAATGTTGCCTGAAACAAAATTATGTAAAACCGCCACTAAATAAAGCTATTAACCCCTAAACCACTGTCCCCCCACATCACTAACACTACCTAAACCTATTAACCCCTAAACCGCTGGCCCCCCATATCGCCAACACTACCTAAACCTATTAACCACTAAACTGTACCCCCCCACATCGCCAACACTAACTAAATCTCAAAATAAAGTATTAACCCCTAAACCGGCATTCGCCAACATCGCCGACACTAACTAAACCTATTAACCCTCTAAACCGTCCCCACCAAATCCGCACATCCACCTGCCCACATCGCCAACACTTACCTAAAACTATTAATCCCCTAAACCCGCCCCGGCCCCCCACATCGCAAACAAACCTAATTAACCCCTTAAGTGACCAAGGCGTACGGCCACACGTCCTCAAAAAAAATACAGTTAATTGACCGAGGGACGTGTGGGCGTACGTCCATGGTCTGTAAAGCAGCTGGAAGCGATTCCGCTCTCTTCCAGCTGCTTTCCGGTTATTGCAGTGATGCCTCGATATCAATGCATCCTGCATACCCCCCCTTGGCCATGCCGATGCAGAGAGAGCCACGTCTGTGGCCCTCTCTGCACCGGTCCGTCAGGAGGCCGGTATCGTTGGTGGGTGGAGCAGTTCTGGGAGGCGGGTTGTGGGGCCATCGATGTGCCGAGTGTGAGTGGTAGTGGGGCGGGACGGACGGGAGCGTGCATGGGGGGGCGAGGGGGTGCGTGCACGGGGCGGGAGCGGGAGAGAACCGCTACACTACAGAAAAATAAACTGTCAAAAGTAAAAAAATAAAAAGTTTTGAAAGCTGTAAATAAACAGCTAAGGGATCTGGAAGGGGTGGGGGTTGATCTTGGGGGGGGGGGAAGCTACACTATTTTTACTAAATAAAAGGCACATTTTTTTACTAAACAGCTGCCAGTACCCAAGATGGCGCCCATTAAGGCAGAGGGGGAGGGTTAGAGAGCTGTTTGGTGGGGGATCAGTGAGGCTGGGGGCTAAGGGGGAATCCTACACAGCAGCATATGTAAATATGCTAAAAAAAAACACAAAAAAAGCCCAAATATAGCTTTTATTTTAGTACTGGCAGAGTTTCTGCCAGTACTTAAGATGGTGGGGACAATTGTGGGGTGGGGGAGGGAAGAGAGCTGTTTGGGAGGGATCAGGGGGTCTCATGTTTCAGGTGGGAGGCTGAGCTCTACACTAAAGCTAAAATTAACCCTGCAAGCTCCCTACAAGCTACATAATTAACCCCTTCACTGCTAGCCATAATACACGTGTGAAATGCAGCAGCATTTGGCGGCCTTCTAATTACCAAAAAGCAATGCCAAAGCCATATATGTCTGTTATTTCTGAACAAAGGGGATCCCAGAGAAGCATTTACAACCATTTGTGCCATAATTGCACAAGCTGTTTGTAAATGATTTCAGTGAGAAACCTAAAATTGTGAAAAATTTTACGTTTTTTTTTTTAATTTGATCGCATTTGGCGGTGAAATGGTGGCATGAAATATACCAAAATTGGCCTAGATCAATACTTGGGGTTGTCTACTACACTACACTAAAGCTAAAATTATCCCTAAAAGCTCCCTACATGCTTCATAATTAACCCCTTCACTGCTGGGCATAATACATGTGTAGTGCGCAGTGGCACTTAGCAGCCTTCTAATTACTAAAAAGCAACGCCAAAGCCATATATGTCTGCTATTTCTGAACAAAGGGGATCCCAGAGAAGAATTTACAACCATTTAAGCCATAATTGCACAAGCTGTTTGTAAATAATTTCAGTGAGAAACCAAAAGTTTGTGAAAAAATTAGTAAAAAAGTGAACGATTTTTTGCATTTAATCGCATTTGGCGGTGAAATGGTGGCATGAAATATACCAAAATGGGCCTAGATGAATACTTTGGGATGTCTACTAAAAAATATATATATACATGTCAATGGATATTCAGAGATTCCTGAAAGATATTAGTGTTCTAATGTAACTAGCGCTAATTTTGAAAAATAATGGTTTGGAAATAGCAAAGTGCTACTTGTATTTATGGCCCTATAACTTACAAAAAAAGCAAAGAACATGTAAACATTGGGTATTTCTAAACTCAGGACAAAATTTAGAAACTATTTAGCACAGGTGTTTTTTGGTGGTTGTAGATGTGTAACAGATTTTGGGGGTCATAGTTAGAAAAAGTGTGTTTTTTTTCAATTTTTTCCTCATATTTTATAATTTTTTTATAGTAAATTATAAGATATGATGAAAATAATGGTATCTTTAGAAAGTCCATTTAATGGCGAGAAAAACGGTATATAATATGTGTGGGTACAGTAAATGAGTAAGAGGAAAATTACAGCTAAACACAAACACAGCAGAAATGTAAAAATAGCCTTGGTCCCAAACGGACAGAAAATGGAAAAGTGCTGTGGTCATTAAGGGGTTAAACTATATTAACCCCTAAACCTAACCTTAAACCTAACAACCCCTATTTTTAACATAATTAAAATAGACCTAAATGAAAGTTACAATTATTAATTAAATAATACCTATTTAAAACTAAATACAAACTTACCTGTGAAATAAAAATAAAACCTAAGCTAGCTACAATATAGCTAACTTAGGTTTTATTTTTATTTCACAGGTAAGTTTGTATTTATTTTAACTAGGTAGACTAGTTAGTAAATAGTAATTAAAGGGACATGAAACCCATTTTTTTCTTTCATGACATAGAAAGAGCATGCAATTTTAAACAACTTTCTAATTTACTTCTATTATCTAATTTGTTTTATTCTCTTGATATTATTTAATGAAAAGCATATCTAGATAGGCTCAGTAGCTGCTGATTGGTTGCTGCACTTAGAAGCCTCATGTGATTTGCTCACCCATGTGCATTGCTTTTTCTTCAACTAAGGATATCTACAAAATGAAGCAAAATAAATAATAGAAGTAAATTGGATTGTTGTTTAAATTTGTATTCTCTTTCTGAATCATGAAAGAAATTTTTTGGATTTAGTGTCCCTTTAACTATTTACCAACTACCTAGTTAAAATAAATACAAACTTACCTGTGAAATAAAAGTAAAACCTAAGCTGCCTTACACTAAAACCTAACATTACTAAAAAAAAAAAAATAATATTACAAAAAGAAAAACACCTACCATTACAAAAAATTAAAAAATAAAAAATTGTAAAACATAAAAAACTACCATTACAAAAAATAACAAACCAAATTATCCAAAACAATAAAAAATATTCCTATTCTAATACTCCGTTAAAAAAACAAAAACAAAAAAAAACCCTAATCTATAATAAACTACCAAGGGCCCTTAAAATGGCCTTTTGTAGGGCATTGCCCTAAAGAAATCAGCTCTTTTGCTAAAAAAGAAAAACAAACACCCCCTAACAGTATTACAAGCCCTCACCCCCCAAACCCACAAACTAAAAATAAAGTTAAACCTAATCTACCCATTGCCCTGAAAAGGGCATTTGTATGGACATTGCCCTTAAAAGGGCATGCAGCTCTTTTACTGCTCATTAAAAATTAAAAAATAGCTAGTAAAAAAAAACAACATACACCCCTAAAAGAAAAAAAGAAAACATTACACAAAATAACAAACGAATTATGAAAAATAAAATTATTCCTATTCTAAAACCCTGTTTAACAAAAACCCACCCCAAAATAAAAGAACCCTAATCGATAATAAACTAGCAATAGCCCTTAAAAGGGCCGTTTGTAGAGCATTGCCCTAAAGAAATCAGCTCTTTTGCTACAAAATAAAAACAAACACCCCCCAAACCCACAAATTAAAAAAACCTAACAAAAAAAAACTAATCTACCCAGCCATTACCCTGAAAAGGACATTTGTATGGGCATTGCCCTTAAAAGGGCATTCAGCTCTTTTACTGCCTTAAATGGGCATTCAGCTCTTTTAAGATTGCCTATTAGCCCTAATCTAAAAAAAAAAACACCCCCCAAAAAAACTAAAAAAAAACCACTTTAGGTACTCACAGTTGCTGAAGTCCAGCTTTACCAATCTTCATCCCAGCGGCTCCATCTTCATCCAGGTTGCTCCATCTTCATCAATCAAGGGACCGGCATCTACTTCATCCCTGTGGAGGCAGAGCGGTCGATGAGCAGAGGCGGAGGTTGGGAAACTGCGGTTTAGATTAGAACAATGAAAATTTCCAAATATGAATAATGGATCTGAAAATTCGGAAACTAATTTTTGGGGTTAATAGGTTTAGGTAGTGTTGGCGATGTGTGGTGGGGTGCGATTTAGGGGTTAATAGGTTTAGTTCGTGTCGGCAATGTTTGGGAATGGCGGTTTAGGGGTTAATATCTAATATGTTTAGTTTGTGTCAGTGATGTTTCGGAACGGTGGTTTAGGGATTAATAGGTTTAGTTAGTGTCAGCGATGTCGGGGAATGGTGGTTTAGGGGTTAATAGCTTTATAAGTTAGTGATTTAGCGATTTAGTGAGTTAGTTAGTGTCGGGGATGTCGGGAAAATGCGGTTTAGATTAGAACAATGAAAATTTCCGAATAAGAATAATAGATCTGAAAATTTGGAAACTAATTTATTCATTTTCGGAATTTTCGGGATGTGCCGATTCGGAAACTCAAATGCATCTGAATCTCCGAATTGGCCAAAATTTGACCGAAAAACGAATTCTGCTGAAACGAAACGCACATGTCTAGCCTAAACATATTCCGTTATGTGAAGAACATTTGAATGTGAAATATTTATAGTACAAACACAGTTCAATGCTTTATTAAATATAAATATTGCATAAATATGATTTTTCATGTTTTCACCTACTTGACCCTATGCACTTAAATATGTCTATAATTGTATAATATGTTTTATGTGATTATATCTGTATATACACTCACTGGCCACTTTATTAGGTACACCTGTTCAGTTGCTTGGTAGCACAAATTGATAATCAGCCAATCACATGGCAGCAACTCAATGCATTTAGGTATCTAGACGTGGTGAAGACAACTTCCTGACGTTCAAACCGAGCATCAGAATTGGGAAGAAAGGGGATTTAAGTGACTTTGAACGTGGCATGGTTGTTGGCGCCATACGGGCTGGTCTGAGTATTTAAAAAACTGCTTATTGACCTGGATTTCCATGCACAACCGAAAAAGAGAAAACATCCAGTGAGCGGCAGTTGTGTGGACGAAAATGCCTTGTTGATGTCAGAGGTCAGATGAGAATGGGCGGACTGGTTCAAGATGATAGAAAGTCAACAGTAACTCAAATAACCACTTGTTACAACCAAGGTATGCAGAATACCATCTCTGAATGCACAAGTCGAACCTTAAAGCAGATGGGCTACAGCAGCAGAAGACCACACCGGGTGCTACTCCTGTCAGCTAAGAACAGGAAACTGAGGCTACAATTCGCACAGGCTTACCAAAATTGGCCAATAGAAGATTTGAAAAACGTTGCCTGGTGTGATGAGTCTCGATTTCAGCTGCAACATTTAGATGGTAGCGTCAGAATTTGGCATAAGCAACATGAAAGCATGGATCCAGCCTGCCTTGTATCAATGGTTCAGGCTGGTGGTGGGGGTGTAATGGTGTGGGGGATCTTTTCTTGGCATACTTTGGGCCCCTTAGTACCAATTCAGCATTGTTTAAATGCCACGGCCTACCTGAGTATTGTTGCTGACCATGTCCATCCCTTTATGAATACAGTGTACCCATCTTCTGATGGCTACTTCCAGCAGGATAATGCACCATGTCAAAAAGCTCATTTAATCTCAAACTGGTTTCTTGAACATGACAATGAGTTCACTGTACTCCAATGGCCTCCACAGTCACCAGCTCTAAATCCAATAGAGCACCTTTGGAATGTGGTGGAACAGGAGATTCGCATCATGAATGTGCAGCCTACAAATCTGCAGCAAATGCTTGATGCTATCATGTCAATATGGACCAAAATGTTAGAGGAATGTTTCCAACACCTTGTTGAATCTATGCCAGGAAGAATTAAGGCAGTTCTGAAGGCAAAAAGGGGTCCAACCCAGTACTAGCATGGTGTACCTAATAAAGTGGCCGGTGAGTGTATGTCTGTAAATACATAAATACACATATAAATACATAAATACATTTTTACACATAGACATTATATATATATATATATATATATATAGAAAGCAAAAGAATGCACTCTCAGGACTTTTCCACAAAAAACCAATTTAATGGAACGTTTTCGGGGTTCACAACCCCTTCATCAGCATGCAAAACAAACAAAATTCAACTCATTTATAGTGTTACATATCAATTACATCATATCAACCTGTGTGTTTCTCCAAAGGAAAAGTGCGCCAATTTTTCGAGTTTGGAACGCATATTGCGTTCCACAGTGCTATCCGAAACCGGAAGTTGTATTACCTCCCTTCCGGTTTACGGGTTCAATAGACAAAACGTAAAATCAATAATAAAGTAGTGTACTCTACAATTTCAAACGTATTAATGTGACATACTAATTTGGGGGACTTAATATAGCAAAAAGTGTGCCACATTATAATAAGTGCCAAGAAAATTGTGATAGATATACATTGTCAAACGTTGCTACATCTGGTCGGCATAGAAACAGTAACTATGGTAATCATAAACAATTCTGATTGCCAAAAGGTGCCATGATTTACAATAGTATGCCAGCTGAATGAAACAACAATTTTCATAGTGCCAAAAGTAGCGTGTACTAAATTATATGCAATCATATTATATATACAGAAAGAATACTAATTTAAAAATTGTTTATGATTACCATAGTTACTGTTTCTATGCCGACCAGATGTAGCAACGTTTGACAATGTATATCTATCACAATTTTCTTGGCACTTATTATAATGTGGCACACTTTTTGCTATATTAAGTCCCCCAAATTAGCATGTCACATTAATACGTTTGAAATTGTAGAGTACACTATTTTATTATTGATTTTACGTTTTGTCTATTGAACCCGTAAACCGGAAGTGAGGTAATACAACTTCCGGTTTCAGATAGCACTGTGGAACGAAATATGCGTTCCAAACTCGAAAAATTGGCGCACTTTTCCTTTGGAGAAACACACAGGTTGATATGATGTAATTGATATGTAACACTATAAATGAGTTGAATTTTGTTTGTTTTGCATGCTGATGAAGGGGTTGTGAACCCCGAAAACGTTCCATTAAATTGTTTTTTTGTGGAAAAGTCCTGAGAGTGCATTCTTTTGCTTTCTATTTCATGGTATATCATTGCACCCAGGCGAGTTGGCTACTGGTGGGCTGAACTGGAAATTGCTTACTACTTATTTTCTGACCAGTGAACCCCCTTTTTTTTAACCTCATTTATTTACATCTCCAGCGCTCCCATAATTGGACTGCACAATTCTTTCTGTGCTGACAGTACAGAGTGTATTTGGATTTTTGGCTGCATTACATTAACTCCTTTTTCATATCCTTTTCACCGGTACACCGCTACATGCTCCCCTCCAGCATGACATCACAACTCAGAACAGAAGATAACAACATTCCAGATTCCAACACTCAGGTGGAAGACCTGACTTGCCAGGCCGTGGCAGCACAGACAGGCACTGCATCTTACACCCCTGATGATGCCGACCGGATTCTGTTTGCACCCATCTCCAAAACAATTGGTGAGACCCCAGTTAATTTATATTTCTCTTTACTCAAATTAAAAAAAAGAGAGGTTGATTTAGCGTTACATGGCAGCTATCTGTCCGATTATTACAGAACAGGACACATCCCCCGTGGATTTAGAGTCCACAATGTGCCCACTATTGGGCGTGATAACCCAGATTTCAGAAAAAAATGGTGCTATATTTTAAATAAGTGCTCTTTAGACCTAATATTATTGGTTATTGAAGAGGTCACTGCAATCCTTAGTAAAGTTAGAACTGAAATACAAACATTTGAATCTTTACATAGTATCACACTCACTAATGACACCCAAGAGAACTGGTTATCAAAAATTAAATTACAAATTGACAAATACCAGAGTGATTTAATCACATTTAAAAACAAAAAACTGGAGACTGTCAATAGTGATTACACGCAGGGAAAAGTGTACAAATGGCTGACCAACACGCAGGGGAATCAGACCAGGAGGAGACACAGAACCAGACGGGTTCACTTTGACACGGTAGATACGAGTGGTGATGATTCCACTGATACCGATAGGAACCCCTCTGGCACTGCGTTTACTCCACCTGGTCAACACAGGCATCAGGATCAATTCTCCTCACATGAACCCAGATCACACTCAACTCCCAATCATTTTTTAGGGGTAACAACACGGTCTCGGGGAGGGGGAGGCATTACAGACCCCATATCAGGCGGGCGGGGTATCAGACACAGACCCCCCAGACGACCGCGACAGAGGACATAATTGTCAATTTGAGCGCACATGCCTTGACTGATAATGAACGTAAAGTTCTTAATAAAGGCCTATCTTTTGTGCCGAGCACTTTAATCTCTGAATTTGACCTTAAACTAGACCTTTATAAACTAAACAGATCTCTTAAGATTAAAGAATTCTTTCAAAACAAGGATTCGTCTGTACAGAAGTCCCATATTGAACTCAAATGTAATGTACCCAGCTCTTTTGAACCCAGCAATAGCAGTCCAAGCACTAAAACATTTTTGAGGTTGATAACACAGGACTTGGACACAGAAAGAAAAGATACATTATGGAAACATAATCTCTCAAGAGATGAATTGAAGGCTATTAAAACTCTCCAGAATGACTCCTCTATAGTCATAAGGCCCGCCGATAAAGGCGGGGCCATTGTTCTTTTAGATTACAGTGATTATAGAGAGGACATCCTGAAGCAATTATCAGACACCCAGACATATAAATTGTTATCTTCTGACCCTACTATACCATTTAAAATACAACTTGACAAATTGATCGAATTGGGATTTGAACAAGGTTACATAACCGAGCACATTCGTGACTTTTGCATCACCACATACCCTAAGATACCCATCTTATATTCAATCCCCAAAATTCATAAAACATTAGACCACCCACCGGGCCATCCTATTGTGTCAGCCAGGGAGTCACTCACCCAACCTATAGCACAATATGTGGACGTACTCTTACAGCCAGTGGTGAAGGAAACACGGTCTTACGTTATGGATACGAATGATTTCATTCGTAAAATACGGACTGTTGACATCCAGCCAGATGATTTACTCGTCACTCTGGATGTCAACAGTCTGTACACCATTATACCACATCTTGACGGACTTAAAGCTATACAAGAGCACCTCACGGGTAACCCCCTTTATGAGGGTCCCCCAGTAGGATTCTTACTGTCCCTCATTGAATTCTGCCTGTTCAAAAACTATTTTCGGTTCGAAAACAGTTTTTATTTGCAAACTGCTGGCACAGCCATGGGTTCCTCCATGGCCCCCTCGTACGCCAACATTTATATGTCACAATTTGAAAACATGTACCTGTGGAACATGCCGAATGTATCTATCATCTGTTATTACAGATACATAGATGACATTTTCTTGGTGTGGCGAGGGGGCCTGGAGGAACTCCACAAATGGTTTGATGTGTTTAATAACACGACTAACAACGTCAAGTTTAAGATGGCAGCTGACACTTCATCCATTCATTTCTTGGACTTGACAGTTTTCAAGGATTCTAACAATTTAGGAACCACATTGTATCATAAACCCACCGACCGCAACTCTATATTAAGGGCAGATAGTTGCCATCCCCCAGCCCTATTAAAGGGCATTGTAAAATCACAATGCATAAGAACAATGCGCAACAATTCGAATCCTGTAACGGGGGTCTTCCAATTGAAAGGAGTGGGTGAGAAATTCCAGAACAGGGGCTACAAGATCCCGATAATACATGATGCTATGGAATCTGTTTCAAGGCTAACACAGACAGAATTAATCATACCCAAACCCAAAAGGGACGCTAGTAACAAGCTCATTATGTCCACCACTTTTACTCCAGTGACAAAAAATATTGGCCAAATTCTCCGACAACACTGGCCAATTATGTCTTCTGACCCAAAACTCACATTTACCCATAACCTACGACCTATGGTTGGGTTTAAGAGGGGAACTAATCTCAAAGACCTTCTGGTGAAAACGGACCCCAAACAGTGTTATTCAACTGGGACGAAAAGGAATATAAGGGGCTCCTATCGCTGCTTGGGCTGCACAACGTGTAATGGCCTAGTGGGTACCAAAGTTTTCCATCACCCACACACCAATCGAACATTCTCTATCCGGCACTCCATAACGTGTACCACCACTCACGTTATATATTTATTGTTTTGTCCATGTTCCTGTTTCTACATAGGGGAGACCTCTGGCACACTCCGTGAGCGTATGGCCAATCATCGCCACGCCATAAGGACAGCACTTAAAAACAGCGATTCCGAACAGCCAGTAGCGCGACACTGCGCTAACAAGGGACACTCAGTATCTTCCATCCGCTATATTCTAATCGACCATATACCCCCATTGGATCGGGGTGGCGACCGGAATAAGCAACTCCTGAGACGAGAGGCCCAGTGGATGTTCAGATTAGGCACAATACAACCAGGTGGCCTGAACACCATGCCGGACTTTAAGAGCATTATGTGATCAACAACTGGGGTGCCACATACTTGGGGTATGCCATGTGGACATTGTGGCTCCGTGTTGGCACATACTTCATTTTCCCCTAGTTGTAGGGGCAAGTGTTGTGCGCCTAACGGCATAGTTTAGGGGGGACATCTGTCTCCACCTTCTCTGTGGAAGCCTGGTCCGCCGTGAGCCATTACCCATTGCTTTAGCATGCACCACCAGTCTTAAAAACGGACACTAAAAAGTCACATCCTCTTGGATAATTTCCAGAGGTGGATAGTATCTATATGAGCTATATATGTCCATGATCCTTACCTTTATTACCTTCTCTCATATATCCCTGTTTTGCAATTATACCTGAGACTAGAATTCTGAAATAAGGTTACAGATATTCACACTTTGGCCGTTGTAAACCATAACCCTCTAATGGCCAAAATTTGATTCAATTGAAAATTGTGCCCTAACGAAAAAGCAGCCCAATAGCACAGCCCTATAATATTATTTAATATTATTTTATATATATTCATTCTTCTATACACTGCTCTAAATTTGATATTCATTTGCTTGCGAATTCAGTGTAGCATTATACATGTTTAACGCCACTTTGCTATAATATACTGGCGATACATTGTAAGTCATAGCATTCACATTTGCAACATTATATTTGTAACTTGCCATTCCAATCAATTGTACTGTCATATGGTTCAATTTTTATTTTTATTTTTGAACTATTTAATTTTTAAATTAGTATTCTTTCTGTATATATAATATGATTGCATATAATTTAGTACACGCTACTTTTGGCACTATGAAAATTGTTGTTTCATTCAGCTGGCATACTATTGTAAATCATGGCACCTTTTGGCAATCAGAATTGTTTATGATTACCATAGTTACTGTTTCTATGCCGACCAGATGTAGCAACGTTTGACAATGTATATCTATCACAATTTTCTTGGCACTTATTATAATGTGGCACACTTTTTGCTATATTAAGTCCCCCAAATTAGTATGTCACATTAATACGTTTGAAATTGTAGAGTACACTACTTTATTATTGATTTTACGTTTTGTCTATTGAACCCGTAAACCGGAAGTGAGGTAATACAACTTCCGGTTTCGGATAGCACTGTGGAACGCAATATGCGTTCCAAACTCGAAAAATTGGCGCACTTTTCCTTTGGAGAAACACACAGGTTGATATGATGTAATTGATATGTAACACTATAAATGAGTTGAATTTTGTTTGTTTTGCATGCTGATGAAGGGGTTGTGAACCCCGAAAACGTTCCATTAAATTGTTTTTTTGTGGAAAAGTCCTGAGAGTGCATTCTTTTGCTTTCTATTTCATGGTATATCATTGCACCCAGGCGAGTTGGCTACTGGTGGGCTGAACTGGAAATTTCTTACTACTATATATATATATATATATATATATATATATATATATATTTATATTTATATTTCTCAAAAGGAGAGCGTTGTCAGCAATTACCAGTATTCCACATAAAGGGCTAGTTCAATGACCTGTATCAAAGTACTCACAGGCCATTGGTGCAGGAGGAAAGTAATTGTAATCAGCAGTGCTGGATAGGGCAGACTTTTAATTTTTTTAGACTCTCTCTCTCTCTCTATATATATATATATATATATATATATATATATATATATATATACTGTATATATTTAGACATGTGTATGTATGTATCTCTATGTTAAAGCCCTTTGCAGCCCTTTTTTTCTAACACCTGAAACCTCATATCTTTAAGCCCTTATAACTTATTTATGCAACTTTTTAAATACATTTTATAAGATAGTGTTATTATGAGTGTACGTTTAAATGTATTTTTGATGTGTTGTGTGACACTTTTTTGACTCGCATAATGGTTAAGCAAAGCTCTGAAGATGTGCTATACTGACGCACGTTAAATTAAATTGCACTTAAGTGATCTTGTTTACTTTCAACCTGTAATACGCACGTTCCTTCGGACGAGCGCAAATAGGCGTGATAAATCCAAAATCTCTTAAGCAACAGTTAGTGCGCCACTCAGAATTTAGCCCTTATGTGGCCAATGTTGCATTGTTAAAAAAGATTGAAACATTGCTTCCAGCCCTTTAGTTGCAGAAATTCTCAATGTATGGAATAGTTTAGTTTGCAAATATCCACCACTCTCCACAAATCCATCTCTGTTAACTCATCTACTAGGTATCAAGGCCTATAATTGTTTATATTTTTTTAATGAATGGGCTAGTTATAGAAGGGAAAATTACTCATATCCCAGTCTTCTAGGTGCTTATTGAAGACTCACTCAAAACCTTTACGCTATTCAAAGACTCATACTCACTCCTCTTCCAGTCTTTGTTATCTTATTTTCAGCTGCGCCATTTCATAACTACCCATCCTAAAAGAAAGAATTTGATTAGATCGCAAAGCATTTTAGAAATGTTATGCTCCAAACAACCCGAGACAAGAGGCACAATCTCTATTTTTTTACAAAATTCTACTCAATATTAATACTCAAACTCTCCCATCCAATTACCTTATCAGGAGAATGATTTGAATATACTCAGATCGAGACAACAATGGAACATATTTAAAATTACTTATGAGATGGAACTTCACTCCAACCCGTCTACACTATTGTTGGAGGTTTGTGGGGTGGACTCTCTTGGTCATATCTGCTGGGAATGTGGGGTTATTAAATTTAAATCTTATTGAAACCATGAGATCTCATAAAGCTGCACCATAGAACTCAACCCAATAATATTGCTCTTAAACTATCCCCCTCTGATAACTTGCAAATATGTAATAACTCTTTAATATCATGACCTAGATTATAAGTGGAGCGCTAATTATAGTAAAGGGCGCAATATCAATATTGCTGGAAGCACTACAATTAGTGTGCTAATTGATATTTCAAGTCCATGGTAAAACAGATTAACCAGAGAAAATAATACATATTTCAAATTTCTTCTAAGTGCAGAACATAGGTATTTGAAGTATTTCCAACGCACCTTTGGGCTAGCACGCAATCAATAAAAAGTTTATGGGGAAAGGGAGCGCAGTCGCAGTATCCAACCTCCTGTCTTTTGCTCATGCACTAAATTTTAGTTTTCAACTTGGAATACCATTGCTAACATGGGAGTTTTATTGATTTACCTTGAGCGCAGTTAACATTCAAGAGCAATAAAAATGTATTAATTTAATCTTGACCTATATTGTGAAAAACAACCTGCCCTTTTATCAGGGAATGGAAGTGTTTGGTGAGTTAAATGCTTCTGCTAGAAAAACTTTTTTATATTAAAGCTGATAAATTGTATTTCTTTCTCAATATACACTTTTTTTGAAAGGAAGTTCCTTATGAATCTTACAGTGGTGGAACTAGGAGCGGCTCTGCTTGGTACATGTTGTAATTTTATAGCCCTCTTTCTACTATCCCCTTTCCTACAAAATATTTAATTGCTTGTTTGGCATACTGATTAATTTCTCTTTAGATACAGGGGATATAAAAAGTCTACACAGCCATATGAAATTGCAGGTTTTTGAAATGTAAAGACAGAAATAATTATGTAAATGTCAGACTTTTACCATCTGTAATGTAATCTTCCAACAAACAAAAACCCAGAGAGAAAAAAAATAAAAAAATTAATTATTAGGAACATTTTAAAAATAAAAAAAACTGACTACACACTGTTTGCATACGTCTGCAACTAATACTCTGTGGAAGCACCCTTTGTATTTATCAAACAGAACACACCGGTGGCATACAAAATAAGGCAACAGCACCTTTATTGAACAACGTTTTGGGGCATCTGCCCCTTTATAAAGCTAACCAACAATGTATCACACTGAACATTTATAGGTACTTCCAGTACAGGTAACCAATCACATAATCATGGGAGGGGTCAAAAAAGGAATGGATCACACAAGACCTCCTATGCATAATAACCACATTTAATAATTAACCCCTACACTCCTAATGTGAAAAAAGGCACCTGATTAAAAACAAGTGCAGCAAGTTGCTATGTATACTAAAAAATCAATTTGCCAAGTATATATTATTTGTATCATACTTATTACATAATTAGTTAAATAGCACTGCATAGCTGACTAGGGCCTAGCATGGTCATCAAATAAAAGGAAGCAAATCAAATTCCCTGTTAAGACCTTTGGGGTACATAGTGTCTAGTTTCCAAAACCACCTAGCCTCTCTATATAGCAAATCTTTGGACCTATCACCACCTCTGCTGCGTCTAGGGGCTTTATCTATCACGATAAACCTAAGTTGGCTGATTTGATGGCCTTTCTCTAAAAAGTGCGCAGGGACAGGGAGGTTAGCTGTTTTCTCATTTCTAATGGAGGATTTATGCTGACATATGCGGTCCTTGACCTTCTGGGTTGTCTCACCCAAATATAACAGCCAACATGGGCACTTTAACGCATAGACCACATGGGTAGAGTTACATGTGTAATATCCATTAACCACAACCATTCTTAGGAGTACCAATGAATTTTTGTCCAAACTTACTATCAGAGCCTAGGCTGGGCATAGCCCTTACTAATCTTTTACCTAAGGTATTACCCCTTCGATAAGCTGCTCTGGGGACAGTTTCAAACTCTTCTATTTCTGGGCAGGCTTCCTTTAACAAAGGCCAATTTTTCTTGATAATGTTAAAAACTTTTTGACTCATAACGTATGAAGTGACAAAGTTCATTCTTTTAGATACAGGGATTGTATACCTCTTGGGGGGGTCCTTATTATATGTGGTAATTATGCATAGGAGGTCTTGTGTGATCCCATTTCTTTTTTTACCCCTCCAATGATTATGTGATTGGTTACCTATGCTGGAAGTACCTATAAATGTTCAGTGTGATCCATTGTTCGTTAGCTTGATAAAGGGGCAGATGCCTCGAAACATTGCTCAATAAAGGTGCTGTTGCCTTATTTTGTGTGCCACCGGTGTGTTCTGTTTGATGTGTAGGACAGAAAAGAAAAGTGGTAGGAGAAAAAGCGCAAATTAATGCTTAAACTTATATGCGTATGTCTTTTAGAAAGGAAAAATATTGCTTCCAATACCTATTTAAACTAAAAATGAAGTCTTTTGCTAAATTATGCCAAGAAGAAATCGGATTGTCTCTGTGTATTAATGCCTAAGAGTATTTAAGACAGACAACTAAAAGTATTGATTCAAATAAATTATATTTAATATGTTAAAACAAATGGTCTAAATATTTCTAGTCATAGGCTCATTAATATAAAAAATGTAAATTTGTTACAAATGGTCTAAATGTTTCTAGTCATAGGCTCATTCATATAAAAATTTTTAATTTGTCACAATAAATTGTTATAGTCATACAAAGCGAAGGTCGGCCGACCAAATAAGGTTAAAATGTTCGGGGTACTCTGTTAAAAAACAGGAAAAAAAGGAAAAAAATAAAAAAATGGATGATCCCAGAGCAGTGATTGTTATGAAACCACAAATCGTTTTTTTCTTTATATATCCATTTTCTATAGCGGGGAGCAGTTTATTTAAAAAAACGTGATCTCCTTATTGTGATAATAGGATTGTCCCTTGGTGTAAAGGTGTTAAAGGTAGTACTTACTGTCTGCCTCGAGCTTATCCCACAGACCAGTCCTGGAGCCTGTCAGTAGTTACCTTATAACTCGTGTGGAGATGTTTCCGGTCTGTGTTCACAGACTAATACCTTTTTTTGCTGTTCCTTGGCTCTGCGGTCCTGCATGTGCTCTCTGAGGACAGAGCAGTAGCTTGCAGTTTCTTCGATAAATTTTGTCAGCGATTTGTCAGTGTCAGCAGCTATCAGCTTTAGCGGTACACACGCTGTTTCCTGGTATCTCCAAATATGTTGTCAGGTAGTGATCAGCAGTTAAAGCTATGCGTTTCAGCCATGTAGTTGGCCTGTTTGATGTGTTCATTAGGACCCTAGGAAGGGAGGTTCTCCTGGTGCTGCATCAAGCGTTTTTTCTACACAATTTATAGTATTTATTGGACATTACAAGTGTGTGCTGGTCCTGCTGTATCTCTACCCTTTGCATTTATTACAGCTGCAGGTCTTTGTGAATAGGTCTCTAACTTTGCACATCTAGGGCGAGATTACATATGCAGCATCGCCCACAAAAGCCGGTGTTGCCAGTTTTTAGTTAGGTTTTGCTATCACATTTACGGTTAATATTTCACCCGTCGCCTGCTAATTTTACTCCCATAAACTAACATAGAACATTGTCGCAAATCGGTATCATATATTCAGCACAAGGACTTACGCAACCTCACCAAACATAGGCAGGCGCAGCAAGCCTTGCGCTGAATATATAAGTACCGTAACTCCCTGGAAGTTCTAACACTTAACGCATGTGCAATATCTTCCTGTCAACCGTCATCTCCCCACCGCAATAACTAGATAAAATCTATTAACCCCTTATCCGCCATACCCCACATCGCAAAATATCTAATTAACCTATTAACCCCTAAACCGACAACCCCTACAACGCAATATACCTAATAAAGTGATTAACCCCTAAACTGCCATCCCTCACAATGCAAACTACTTAATAAATGTATTAATCCCTAATCCACCATCCCCCCACAGCACAATAAAACTAATTACACTTTTAACACCTAAACCGCCAAACCCCCACAATGCAAATATACCTAATTAAACTATTAACCCCTAAACTGCCATCCCCCCACATTGCAATAAACCTAATTAACCTATTAACTCCTAAACCCCCATCCACCCACAATGCAAATAACTAATTTAATTACAAAACCCCCTAACCTAACACTAAGTTAAAATTAAAAAAACAAAACATTACTTAAAAAACCTAAGATTAAACAAATCTAAAATTACAAAAAATAAACCAAATTATCAAAAATAAAATAATTAAACCTAATCTTATACCCCTATGAAAATAAAAAAGCTCCCCAAAATAAAAACACCCCCTAATCTAAACTAAACTACCAATAGCCCTTAAAGGGGCCTTTTGTAGGCATTGCCCTAAGTTAAACAGCTCTTTTACATAAAAAATACTAACTCCTCCCTAACAGTAAAACCACCCCACCCACCAAACCCCCATAATAAAAAAAAACCTAACACTAAAAAAAACTAAGCTACCTTAAAGGGGCATTTGTATTGGCATTGCCCTTAAAAGGGCAATCAGCTCTTTTACAGCCCATGAAAATAAAAAGTCCCTAATCTAAAAAAAAAAAATCACCCCCAAAAAATAAAAAAAAGCCTAAATCTAACCCCTAAATAGATACTCACCGTTCCTGAAACCCGGCGGAGAAGGTCTTCTTGCAGACGGTGAAGGTCTTCTTCCAGGCGGCGACATCTTCCAGTGTGGGGACCTCTTCTTACTTCATCCAGGGTGACCGTGGAGCCATCCAGCATGGAGGATGCTCTTTGTACGATTGTCGCAGCACACTGAGGATTGAATACAAGGTACCCATTTTAGATTTGGGGTACCTTGCATTCCTATTGGCTGAAAAATTCAAATCAGCCAATAGGATGAGAGCTACTGAAATCCTATTGGCTGTTCAAACCCATCATATCGACTAATTTTAAAAGAGCTGATTGCCCTTTTAAGGCAATGCCCATACAAATGCCCCTTTAGGGGCAATGGGTAGCTTATAGTGATGCACCGAAATGGAAATTCTGGACCGAAACCGAATCCAAAAATCCGGCATGCACTTGGCCGAAAACCGAAACTGATACCGAAAATGTAATTATTTTCAAATATTTATTTTTTTTGCATAATTAGAGCCAATAAAAAAGCCCACACTTTTATTGAAAGTAACACACTAAAATTGGACAAAAATATCTTAAAACAATAATATGCTATACAATAATTTTACCAAGGTAAAAAAAAAAGGCATAAATGAATGCCATTTTCGGCCAAAATGTTTCTGCAACCAAAATTTTGGTGCATCCCTACTTAAAATATTAAATATCAATATACAGTATTATTCTTCATTTAGTTTTATGTAACAGAATCATATTTAACAGGGTTTTTTTTGTCAATTATCCAAATAAAGTATAGTCCGAGAAAACTCATTATTTGCAGAACAGTGAACTAAAACAGCAGCTCTAGGCTAGCATCAAATTTGAAACATGCTACACAATAATTTTACCAAAAATAACAGGCAAAAAAACAAAAACAGAAATAGCCAAAAATACCATTTTCGGCCGAAACGTTTCTGCGGCCGAAATTTCGGTGCATCCCTAGTAGCTTAGGTTTTTTTAGTGTTTTTTGTCTTCGGGGGTTTGGTGGGTGGGTTTTTTTGCTGTTAGGGGGGACTTAGTATTTTGTATGTAAAAGAGCTGTTTAAATTAGGGCAATGCCCTACAAAAGGCCCCTTTAAGGGCTATTGATAGTTTAATTTGGATTAGAGGGCTTTTTTATTTTCATAGAGGTATTTATAAGATTAGGTTTAATTTTTTAATTTTTGATCATTTGGTTTATTTTTTTTTTCTTTAATTTTAGACTTTTTATTTTTTGTAATTTTAGATTTATTTATTTTAATTTAATCTTAGTTTTTTTAAGTAATGTTAGTTTTTTATTTTAATTTTAACTTAGTATTTTTTTATTTGATCTGATTGGGGTAAATTTAGGGGCTTGTTAGGTTAGGTGGCTTAGAGATTAAATTAGTTATTTTTCGTTGTGGGGTGATGGTGGTTTAGGGGTTAATAGGTTAATTTGGTTTAATGCTTTGTAGGGGAATGGCGGATTAGGGGTTAATCAGGTAATTAGGTATATTGTGTTGCTGGGGGATGGCAGTTTAGGGGTTAATACATTTATTAGGTAGATTGCCATGTGGGTGAATGGCGGATTAGGGGTTAATAGTTTATTAAGGTATATTGCGTTGTGGGGGATGGCGGTTTAGGGGTTAATATATTTATTAGCATTTGCGATGTGGGGTGATGGCAGGTATAGGAGTTTTTACGTGTCAGGTTTATTTTTCGTAGGCCGGTTAGGATTTTTTTGTGTTTTTATTACTATTCTAAACTGCCGTAAATCACTGGTGGCTTCAGAAATGTGTATTTCTGCACATTTCTGGACATCACCAGTTTATCCGACTTAGGGCAGTTTATGAACTGCCAGCGCAGTTTATGTGTATGTTTCCCCGATGTGTGAGGTGAATTTATGGGCGACGCAGGTTTCAGCAGTTGCGCTGGAGCTGGCACCGCATATGTAATCTCGCCCCTAGTCTTTGAAATTTTATCCCACTCTTCTTTGCAAAAAAAGTTAAAGTTTCTTCAAATTATGAAGGGATCTCCTGTGTACAGCTCTCTTAAAGGTTATTTCACAGGTTTTCAATAAGATTGAGGTCTGGGCTCTCACTTGGCCATTCTAAGACTGCTTTTCCTTTTCTGAAGCTGTGCCTTGGTCAATTTGGATATGTGCTTTGGGTCTTTTTGGAATGTGAAATTCCTCTTCAGCTTCATCATTCTGACAGAAGCCAGCAGGTTCTGGGCCAAAAAAATCTTAATTTAATGTAGGTTGCTATTCATTATCCCATGTCTTTTACAATTTGGACCAAAAACTTCAAACTTTGTTTCGTCAGAGCATAGCACATTTTACCATATGGTTTGTGGTGACTGATTGTCTCTTTTGGCATAAAAAAATCTACATAAAACCCAAATTAAAGTCAGCTGTTGAATAAGACATAAATATGAGACAAATCAAATTAAAATAAGGAGGTATCATTCACAGCTAGACATGTGCATGGGCAAAGAATTTGGTTTTGGCCAAATCTTTCGGACTAAATATTCAGAAAATTTAATTTTCCGAATATTTAGCTGTTGTGCTATTCGTTTTGTTTTAAGCTAAACTAATACTGAATGTTTGTGGAACATCTATATTCTTTTACATTAAATTAAAAAGCTCACCTGTAGCACTACACACTTACATCTAGAGAGTCGCATTAATCCCAACCCTTCTTCACAGAGCCCCTGGGTGTGGTAATAGGAGGCTTAGCACGGCGGATCCCAGGGCCTGCTGTAAAGGACCTTCACCTTTAGTGCAGGCCCTGGAATCTGCCATGCTAAGCCTCATATTAGTTCACTCCAGGGCTCTGTGAAGAAGGGTAAGGATTAGCACAGCTCTACAGCAAGCTACATGTAAATATTTTTAACCCCTAAGGTAATTTAAAGGAAACTGATGAATACTGACAAATTTCATTAGTATTTCTTTATTTTCTTTAAATTTCATTGTGCATTCATTCGGATATTCAAAACACAAATGCACATATCATATTATATATTATATAGATGATTACTCATTATTGTAATTTGATTTGTCCTAATTAAAGGAGTAGCCACTAAAATGTGTTGAGAATGTGGCTATTTTTCAGTTATCCCTGTTTTGAATATAGTCTTATTGAAATATTTTCCCAGTGAATATAAAACAGAAGGGATTATATTGATTATTGATAGAAATTATAAAAAATGGATGCTCCAAAAGTTGCAATGGTGTGTAAGGATAAAAAGTGAATACACCATCAAAAGGCCTGTTAAATTAGACAATTTATTCCCCAAAAATTTAAAAACAACAAGAAGCAAAATGTATGTGCATATATATTATAAAGTGTGTACTACAGATAACTCAAATGTTATCTATACAAATTATTTATACAAAATATTTGAGTACCCAAAACATAAAATAAAAAGTTCCAGAAAAAAATACAAAAGAAAAGTATTCCAAATCCCCACAGAGTGAAGTATATTAAGAAATCTCAAATAATATTGTCCAATATGAAAAAAGTGTTCTCCAAACTAAAAGAATAATAATCTAAATATCTAATAAAAATATATGTGAAAAGTCCAAATGTCCAAACAATTCTTATATTAATTAATCCAAACAGGACATCCAAAAACCATCAATCTTGCTTGGATGCTTATTTATAAAAACGATACCAAAATGCATAAAAAACAAATAAAACTAAAATAATACACACTTTAAGAGACAAAAACTCTGGCTACTAATATTTAAACTCACCGGACATGAAGAACTCGAGCAATTAAAGTCCACGTGTTTCTCAAGAACTCATATTAAAGGGCCATAATACCCAAATGTTTAAACACTTGAAAGTGATGCATCATAGCTGTAAAAAGCTGACTAGAAAATATCTCCTGAAGATCTCTATGTAAAAAAGAAAGATATTTTACCTCAAAAGTTCCTTAGTAGCCACCTCCCATTGCAAAGGATTTCTAAGCAGCATATTAGTATGTCTGTCCTGGGACAGCTTAGGGGATGAGCCTTGTGAACTCTCATATTATTTCACCAATAAGGTAAAGGAAGCTTACTATGAAATCTCATGAGAGTTAAGTCAAATCTCATGGGATCACAGTAAAAGTTCATGACCTCAGCACTGCTGATGCTGATTGGCTGCTGTTCATTTCTTCATTTTTTTAATTTTTTTTTACCTGCAGCTGAGCAACAGCTGAGTATAACTTTTTTTTTTTTTTTGAAACGTAAACTTTTATTCGAGATTTGAAAGCAGTACAGTGTGGCAAACTGCCCAGAAACAACAATATGCAAGTACCCATGTTCCCTCTAGGTAGGAATGTCCATTGGAAAGGTCCATAAATATAGTCTATGTCCATACATTCTGGAGTAATCCGGGCTCGGTGTCTCAGGTCACGGGAATCATGGGTAAGTTTAGGTTGGGGACAGGACCAAGGGCCCCGCCTACTGTCAAGAAAAAGAGTTCTCTCCAAGCAGCACCCCCTGCAGTTATGATAATTCTAAGGGTGAACTGTTTTCAAAATCCGTGTACATAACAATAATAAACAGTGTATAATAATTAACATATCCAAACAATACCTTGTTGATTCTTACAGCCAATACATGTTGATACTTCTCTGATAAGGGGAGGAGAGGAGAACAAAAGAAAGAAGAAAAAGGAAGAGGGGGGAGGAGGTGGGGGGGATGGGTGGTCTAGTCGGTCTGTGTGGGGAAGTTGTTCCCAATTTCCCTAGGTCTACGGGACAAAGTCTCCCAGTAGAACTGGACTTCATGAAAGAAGGCCAGGTTACCCCTGCTATAGAAGGAGTATTCCTCCGCTGACATAAGTTCAGAAGTATGGAGAACCCACTCCTGTACAGTGGGGATGTTAGTTGTCTTCCATTTACAAGCAATGAGTGCCTTTGCGCTATTTAGACTAATTTGCAACACCTTCCATCTAAATTTACATATTTTATCCTGTTTGTAATTTAGCAGCGCTGTGAGGGGAGATAGGTTAAATGATGTACCTATGAGATTCGCGAAAATTGGTTCCACTTCTTTCCAAAAAGGAAGTAGCAAGTAGCACTGCCGCCAAATGTGTAGCATCGTACCTGCGCCCCCACAACCCCTCCAACAGGTAGCTTCTGCCCCTGGGTAAATTAGCTTAATTCTTTCAGGGGTTAGGTACCACCAAAATAGTATCTTATGATTCAGTTCTAAAATTCTGGGCAGGGATGAAGATTTGGATGTCTGCAGAAGAATATTCTGCCACCATTCCTCAGGGACTTCCATTCCCAGTTCCACTTGCCAGTGCATCTTGTGGGACGGGGATGACGGTGCAATGGCAGAATCCATCATTTTCTTTGTTAGTGATAGGGAGCCCCAGGGCAAGATGCCCGAGAGGCACAGTCTCTCAAAACATGTTAAGTCCCTAAGTAGGCTGTCTTTATGGGGTGAGATTTTTAGCAGGTGGGACAGCTGAGCATACTTAAGCCAGGAGGAGAAACTCCCCCCAGCCACCTCAGACATTTGTGTGCGGGACTTTAGTGTGTGGTTTGAGGTCAAATTGGTGAACGGTGCTGTGTTTGCTAAATCCCTAGAGTGCGTCCTCTCCACCAACATGCCGCCCAAAAATTCAGCATTATATGATATTGGTGACATTGGGTATACTGGGGAAAAAATCCCCATCACTTTGTTTCGGATCTCATCCCAAGCCCTGAAAAGGTGGGCGTATAGCAGTGATGATTTGGCGAGAGGCGGTTTGGATGTGTGTTTAATCCAGCTAAGGGGGCCAACTGTTGGCGAGTTCAGGAGAAAAGAGTCTATGGATGCCCATGCCTTAGTGTTGGATTGATTGTGCACTCGACCACCCTCTGCATTACCACCGCTCTATAGTACTGTACTACTGAGGGCACTCCCAGTCCTCCCGCCCCCAGCGGTAGCATCATAACTTTTCTACTTATCCGTGGCTTAATGTGGCCCCAAATTAATGAGTTTATCAATGATTGCATTTGGTGTATAAATGTGTTGGGTAGGGAGATCGGGACTGTCTGTAGCACATAGAGTATCTGCGGGAGGACTGTCATCTTGACCGCTTGGATGCGGCCCCACCAGGAGAGTGGTTTGTCTTGCCAATTATCAAGCTCCTTTTTAACCTTGTGCATCAGGGGGATATAATTATGTTTAAATAACTTACTACTTGACGGGGTTAGGTAGATACCCAGGTATTTAAGTTTATCATGGTTTAGTCTATATTGGCAGCGGTTTTGGAGAGTTTCAAATTGTGGCTTGCTCACGTTAATATTTAATATTTCTGATTTTTGTGCATTAATGAGAAAATTTGAGTGGGCACTAAATCTATCAAATTCTTCTAATAGATATTTAAGTGAGGTGTTTGGGAAGGTTAGAAGGATTAGAATGTCGTCAGCCTAGAGTGTTGCTTTATATGAATTGGGGCCAAGTTCAATACCTGTGATTTTCGAGTTGTTTCTAATATGGGAGGCCAATACTTCCATTGAGACTGCAAAAAGCAACAGGGACAGGGGCAACCCTGCCTTGTCCCGTTACTTATGTCAAAGCTGTCTGAAAGTGTGCCATTGGCCTTGACTCTTGCTGATGGGTGGGTATATAGGCTGAGGATTCTGCGGATCATGACATCACCCACACCGAAGGCGGACATACATGAATTAAGGAATTGCCAGTCCAGCCGGTCAAAGGCTTTTTCAGCATCTGTTGATATCAAGATCGATGGGATTTTCGACCGGCTGGCCTGCTCCACTAACTGGATTACTCTAATGGTGTTATCATGTGCTTCCCTTCCAGGGATAAACCCTGTTTGGTCTACATGGAAAATTTGGGGGAGGATGGAATTAAGTTGTGTCGCCAAAATTTTAGCGTATATTTTTATATCAGAGTTGAGTAACGATATGGGCCTGTAATTCTCTACCTTTTTGGGGTCTCTGTCCGCCTTCGGTAGTACAATGATGTGGGCCTCTAAGGCGTTTTTTGACCATGATCCTGAGTTATCTATTGATGTGAGGTTAGGTGTGGTGCTAATATTTGTCTGTATTGCTTATAGTATATATAAGTGAACCCATCAGGTCCTGGGCTCTTATGTGGGGGAAGTGTTTTTATTGCTAGCAGTACTTCACTGGTAGTGATTGGAGCCTCTAGTTTTTTAGTTACGTCTGCGGGAAGGGTCGGTAATCCAGCCTCTGCTATGTGATGTTCCTGTGTGCCAGGCAGTGATGCCATCGGGGGATTCGGTAAATTATATAGATTACTATAAAAAGTATGGAATTGGTCTACAATTTGGTGTCCACTGATAGCCTGCCGTCCACATGTGTCTATTAAGCTATGTATGTATGAGTCCTAGCCAGGGAGGGTCCTATTTTATTCGAGTTGGCTAAAAATGTTTTTCTTAGATATAGCGCTTTTGTCTGTGCCTCTTTGTAAATTAGACTATTTAAATCATTTCTCGCCTGTCCTAATGCATCGGACAGAGCTTTATCCTGTGGGGCCGCTTTATGTTGTATTTCTATGTGTCAAATAGTTTGTAGCAATGTGTTGTAGGCTTCCCAGTACTGTCTAGTCAACCATGCTTTGTGTTTAATCATCTCGCCCCTGATTACGCACTTATGGGCCTCCCACACTGTGTGTGGCGAGATATCAGGTTTGTTGTTAAAATCAAAGTACTCCTTCAGTGTTATCTATATTTGCATGGAAAGCCCAGGGTTTTTCAGTAAGGACTCGTCCAGCCTCTACATAAAAGGGGATAGGGGTTTGTCTGACCAGTTCAGGGTGAGCAACACCATACTGTGATCCGACCAGCTAGTGGGCTCTATGTCAGTTTCCCCTACCAGGCTGTAGGTATTTTGATCTACAAAGATGTAGTCAATTCGCGAGTAACATTTGTGTGGGTTAGAGAAGAAGGTGTAGTTGCGCTGACCTGGGTGTTTAACTCGCCATGCATCTAACAAAGTAAGCCTGTGCGTGGACATGCTAATATCTTGCAGAGTTTTGGTGGGCACGCTACCCCTACCCAGGGAGCAATCTAGGTTAGGTTCAAGCGCTATGTTAAGGTCCCCTGCCATCACCAGGGAGCCCTTCTGAACGGGAAGGATTTTATTTGTGATCCTTTTGAAAAACTGGGCTTGTTTAGCGTTTGGGGCATAGAAGTTTGCTAATGTTATGGGTCTGTTGTATAGGAGACCTGTGATTATAATCCATCTACCCCCTACATCTGATTCCATGCTTGATAACTGAAATGGGAGTGACCTGTGAAACATGATTCCCACACCTCTGGTCTTGCCCGTGTGTGAAGCAAAATACGCGGTAGGGTAATCCCTGTTAGAAAATTTGGGTGCGTTATCTCTTGGGAAGTGGGTCTCTTGAACAAAGACCACGTCCGCCTTAGCCCTCTTGAAACAGGCCAGGGCAACTGATCTTTTTGTGGGCGAATTCAGGCCCCTGACGTTCTGAATGATAATATGTATGGTACGTGTCCCCGCCCGGGGAGATTTTTGCGCATCTAGAGGGGCCATGTTGCTATATTGGCAGTAGGGAGAAAGCATTCAGTGTGTGACTTGAGCAGGTACCCTGTGAAATGGATGCCATAGGGGCTGTATCTAACCGTAGACAAGGATGTTACCTGGTGCTGGGGCATCAAGTGGTGTAGACAGGTCCGACCAGATGGGGGGAGGAGGAGGAGGGAGGAGGAAGGGGAGGGGGAGATGAATTGTGGCATAGGCTGCTTACTTACTGAGTATCTGAAAGGAGAAAGCTGAGTATAACTTTTTACACAGAACTTACTTTGCTGAGCTAATGAGATTGTGAGGTAAAATATCTTCCTTATTTACATAGAGATGCTCAGGTGATATTTTCCTCTCAGCTTTTTACAGTTATACTGCATCAGTTTCAAGTGATTTAGCATATGAGTATTATGTCCCTTTAATCTCAAGATTAATTTATTTTATAGGAGAACTTGAGTAATCTAAATTTCACCTGTAAGATACTTCTAAATGTATTGGTGAACTCCATGCCCAGGCAGTGCTGGGAAATAATTGAGGCTACACAAAATATTAATACTTTGGGCCCAATTTGGACATTTCCACTTAGTGTTGTACTCACTTTTGTTGCCAATGGTTTAGACATTAATGGCTGTGTGTTGAGTTTTTTTGAGGGGACATCGCTGACACCTACATTATTCTTATTAACCCCTAATCTGCCGCTCCGGACACCGCCGCCACCTACATTATACTTATTAACCCCTAATCTGCTGCCCCCAACATCGCCAACACCTACATTATTTTTATTAACCCCTAATCTGCCGCCCCCAATGTCGCCGCAACCTACCTACACTTATTAACCCCTAATCTGCCGCCCCCAACGTCGCTGCCACTATATTAAATTTATTAACCCCTAAACCTAACCCTAACACCCCCTAACTTAAATATAATTTAAATAAATATAAATAAAATTACTATCATTAACTAAATTATTCCTATTTAAAACTAAATACTTACCTATAAAATAAACCCTAAGCTAGCTACAATATAACTAATAGTTACATTGAAGTTAGCTTAGGGTTTATTTTTAATTTACAGGCAAGTTTGTATTTCATTTAACTAGGTAGACTAGTTATTAAATAGTTATTAACTATTTAATAACTACCTAGCTAAAATAAATACAAATTTACCTGTAAAATAAAACCTAAACTATGTTACAATAACACCTAACCTTACACTATAATTAAATAAATTCCCTACATTAAATACAATTAAATAAATTAAATTAAATTAGCTAAAATCACAACCCCCCCACTAAATTACAGAAAATAAAAAACAAATTACAGATCTTTAAACTAATTACACCTAATCTAATAGCCCTATCAAAATAAAAAAAAAAAAAAATTAAAAAAAAACCCCTAGCCTAAACTAAACTACCAATAGCCCTTAAAAGGGCCTTTTGCGGGGCATTGCCCCAAATAAATCAGCTCTTTTTCCTGTAAAGAAAAATACAACCCCCCCCCCACACACACACGGTAAAACCCACCACCCACACAACGAACCCCCCAAATAAAATACTAACTAAAAAAAACCTAAGCTCCCCATTGCCCTGAAAGGGGCATTTGTATGGGCATTGCCCTTAAAAAAGCATTTAGCTCTATTGCGGCTCAAAATCCCTAATCTAAAAATTAAACCCACCCAATACACCCTTAAAAAAATCCTAACACTAACCCCGAAGATTCACTTATCGGGAGAAGTCTTCATCCAAGCGGCAAGATGTCCTCAACGAAGCCGGCAGAAGTGGTCCTCCAGACGGGCAGAGTGGTCCTACAGATGGGCATAAGTCTTCATCCAGACGGCGTCCCTTAAATGGAAAAAGGAAGAAAACAAAGGTGTAGAGGTGCCTGAGGTTTAGTCAAAAATAACTGTCTTAAATATAAGGGTGAGGTCATGGACTCACCATTTCCGGAAATAAATAAATTTATCAGGTAAGCATAAATTATGTTTTCTTTCCTAAGATATGGTGAGTCTGCGACATCATCAATTACTATTAGGAACCAATACCCAAGCTAGAGGACACGGATGACTAGGGAGGGAAAAAGACAGGTGGACCTAAACAGAAGGCAGCAACGCTTGAAGAACCTTCCTCCCAAAAGAAGCCTCAGCTGAGGCAAAACTATCAAATTTATAAATTTTTTAAAAAGTGTGCAGAGGATGAAGTTGCAGCTTTGCAAATATGTTCCACAGAAGCTTCATTTCTGAAAGCCCAAGAAGATGAGACAGCCCTAGTGGAATGAGCTTTAATTCTCTGAGGAGGCTGCTGTCCAGCAGTCTCATAAGCAAAACAAATCATACTTTTCAACCAAAAGTAAAGTAACAGTAGCCTTCTGACCCTTACGCTTTCCCGAGAAACAAACAAAAAGGGCAGAAGACTGGCGAAAATCTTTAGTCGCTTGTAAATAGAATTTTAAAGCACACACTACATCCAAGTTGTGCAACAGATGCTCCTTATGAGAAGAAGGATTGGGACAGAGAGAAGGAACAACAATTTCCTGATTAATATTCCTAAACGAAACCACTTTAGGAAGAAAACCCAACCTAGTATGCAGGACCACCTTATCCGCATGAAAGATAAGGTAAGGAGAATCATAATGCAAAGCCGAGAGTTCTGAAACTCTCCTCACAGAAGAAATAGCAAAAAGAAACAAAACCATCCAAGATAACAATATCTATGGAATGCATTGGCTCAAATGGAGCCTGCTGAAAAACCTTAAGAACAAGACTCCAAGGAGGAGTAACCGACTTAAACACAGGCTTGATTTTGACCAAGGCCTGACAAAAAGATTGAACATCTGGCACGACCGCCAAACACTTATGCAACAGAATAGAAAAAGCAGAAATCTGACATTTTAGAGTACTGACTGACAACCCCTTCTCCAGACCATCCTGGAAAAAAGACAAAATTCTAGGAATCCTAACTCCAAGAGTAGCCGATTCACTCCAATAAAAGTATTTACGCCATACCTTATGGTACATTTTCTGAGTAACAGACTTAAGAGCATGAATCATGGTCTCAATGACCATTTCAGAAAAAACATGTTTAGACAAAACTAAGCGTTTAATCTCCAAGCAGTTAGTTTCAGAGAAACAAGATTTGGATGGAAGAAAGGACCCTGAGTTAGAAGGTCCTTTCTCAGAAGCAGCCTCCAAGGAGGCAGAGATTACATGTTCACTAGGTCTGCATACCAGATCCTGCGAAGCCATGCAGGAGCTATTAGAATTACCAACGCTCTCTCCTGTTTGATACGAGCAATGACTTATGGAAGGAGAGCAAATGGAGGAAACAGATAAACTAGGCCAAACCTCCAAGGCACCACCAGAGTATCTATCAGAGCAGCCTGCAGATCTCTTGATCTTGAACCGTACCTTGAAAGCTTGGCGTTCTGCTGACATGCCATCAGATCCAACTCTGGCACCCCCCCACTTGAGGGTTAACCTGGAGAACACCTCTGGATGGAGAGCCCACTCACTGGGATGAAAAGTCTGTCTGCACAGAAAATCCACTTCCCAATTGTCCACTCCTGGAATGTGGATTGCAGATAGACAACAATCATGAATTTCCGTTCACTGAATAATCCGAGCCACCTCCCTCATAGCTAAGGAACTCTGAGTTCCTCCCTGGTGGTTGATGTAAGCCACAGAGGTGATATTGTCCGACTGAAATCTGATAAATCTGGCTAAAGCCAACTGAGGCCAAGTTATCAGAGAATTGTAAATTGCTCTCAACTCCAAGATGTTTATGTGGAGAGCAGACTCCTTCCGAGTCCATAATCCCTGCGCCTTTAACAAGTCCCAGACTGCTCCCCAACCTAACAGGCTAGCATCCGTGGTCACGATCACCCAAGAAGGTCTCCAGAAGCATGTGCCCTGAGACAGATGTTCCTGAGAAAACCACCACCGAAGAGACTCTCTTGTTAATACATCTAGATCTATTCTCTTTGACAGATCCAAATGGTTTCCGTTCCATTGCGTGACCATGCACAGTTGCAGAGCTCTCAAATGGAATCAAGCAAAGGGAATGATGTCCATGGAAGCGACCATCAAACCAATTACTTCCATACATTGGGCTACATATGGCCAAACAGCAGACTTTTGGATTTCCTGGCCTCCGTCAGAAAAATCTTCATAGATAGGGAATCTATAATAGTCCCTAAAAACATCACCCTTGTAGCTGGAACAAGGGAACTCTTTCCAAGATTCCCTTTCCATCCATGGGAACATAGAAAAGATAACAAGATCTTTGTATGGGAGCTTGCTAGTTGAAAAGATGGCGCCTGAACCAGAATATAGTCTAAGTAAGGTGCCACTGCAATTCCCGAGACCTGATCACTGAAAAGAGAGCACCCAGAATTTTTGAGAAAATTCTGGGAGCCGTGGCAAGGCCAAACGGAGGAGCCACAAACTGAAAATGTTTGTCTAGAAAAGCGGATCTCAGAAATTTGTGAGGATCCCTGTGAATAGGAACATGAATATAAGCTTCCTTTAGGTCTATGGTCATCATGAACTGACCTTCCTGAACCAAAGGAAGAATGGACTGAATGGTCTCCATTTTCAAGGACTGCACCCTGAGAAACCTTTTGAGACACTTTAGGTCTAAAATGGGTTGAAAAGTTCCCTCTTTCTTGGGAACTACAAACAGATTTGAATAGAATCCTAGACCCTGTTCCTTTACTGGAACTGGAACAATTACTCCCAAAGAGAAAAGATCCTGAATGCAGTTCAAGAATGCCTCTCTTTTTACCTGATCTGCAGATAACCTTGAGAGGTGAAAGCTGCCCCTGGGAGGGAGAAAATTTAATTCTATCTTGTAACCCTGAGAAACAATGCCCACAGCCCAAGGATCTGGGATATCTTGTAACCACTCCTGAAAAAACAGGGAACGTTTGCCCCCCACGTGATTTGACCCCGGACCGAGGGCCGACCCATCATGCTGACTTAGAATCAGCTGAGAGTTTCTTAGATTGTTTCCCCTTGCTACAGGACTGACTGGGTCTCCAAGAGGACTTGGATTGTTCCTGTTTTGAAGCTGAGGAGGAAGGCTTTTGACCTTTGAAATTACAAAAGGAACAAAAATTACTTTGACGTCCCTTAAATCTCATCTTCTTGTCTTGCGGTAGAAAAGATCCTGTTCCACCCGTAACATCAGTTATTATTTCTGTCAGTCCAGGCCCAAACAAAGTCTTACCCTTGTAAGGAAGTGCCAAAAGCTTAGAATTTGAAACATAAGCTAACCAAGACTTAAGCCACAAAGGCCTGCGAGCCAAGACAGAGAAACCAGACAGCTTGGCCCCCAATTTAATAACTTGCATATTAGCATCAGAAATAAAAGAATTGGCTAGCTTAAGAGCCTTAATCCTATGCTGAATTTCCTCCAACAAATTCTCCTCTAAAATAGATTCAGATAAAGCATCACACCAATAAGATGATGCACTTGTCACTGTGGCAATACAAACTGCAGGTTGCCATTGATGCACATACATCTTCTTCAAATATACCTCCAGCTTCTTATCCATTGGATCCTTAAAATAGCAACTATCCTCTATAGGGATCATATTTCTCTTAGCCAGAGAAGAAACAGCCCCTTCTACTTTAGGCACCATGCGCCAAGAATCCTTAATGGAATCAGCAATATGAAACATCTTTTTAAAAACTAAAGATAGGGAAAACGGAATCCCTGGTTTTTCCTATTCCTGTGCAATAATCTCTGTAACACGATCAGGAACAGGAAACACTTCCATAGAGGAAGAGACATCATAGAATGTATTAAGCTTACTAGATTTCTTAGGGTTAACTACAACAGAGAGAGTCAGAATCATCCAAAGTAGCCAAAACCTCTTTTAATAAAACATGAAGTTGTTCAAGCTAAAACCTAAAGCTTACTTCTTCCACCTCAGACAAAAGATTAACACTGTCAGAATCAGAAATTTCAACCTCGGAAGGAACTGAGGTAACATCCTCTGTAGAATTAAGAGGAGGATCAACCTGTATAGAAGCTGCTAAAACAGGATCTTTTACAATCTATTGGCTAGATTACGAGTCTTGCGTTATGAGTAAAAAAGCAGCGTTAAGGCTCATAACGCTGCTTTTTTACTACCGCTGCTATTACGAGTCTTGTAAGTACAGATGTCCCGCACACTTTTTTTTGCCTTACCGCAAATCAACTTATGCAATTTGCGTATAGTCTTTTTTCAATGGGACTTCCATAGTGCCGGCATTACAAGCTTCTTTTTTTTTAGGCCAAAAAGTGAGCGGTACAGCCTATCCCACAAGATTCGTAATGCATTCTAAAGTCAGTAGTTATGAGTTTTACACTACAAAGCCGTAGCATAAAACTCATAACTAAAGTGCTAAAAAGTACACTAACACCCATAAACTACCTATTAACTCCTAAACCAAGGCCCTCCCACATCGCAAACACTAAAATAAAATTATTAACCCCTAAGCTGCTGCTCCGGACAACGTTGCCACTAGAATAAACATATTAACCCCTAAACCGCCGCACTCCCACCTCGCAAACACTAGTTAAATATTATTAACCCCTAATCTGCTGTCCCTAACATCGCCACCACCTACCTACATTTATTAAACCCTAATCTGCTGCCCCCAACATCACCGCCACTATATTATATTTATTAACCCCTAAACCTAAGTCTAACCCTAACCCTAACACCCCCTAACTTAAAATATAATTAAAATAAATATAAATAAAACCTACAATTAATAACTAAATAATTCCTATTTTGTATTTATTTTAACTAGGTAGAATAGTTACTAAATAGTTATTAACTATTTACTAACTTCCTAGCTAAATAAATACAAATTTACCTGTAAAATAAAACCTAACCTAAGTTACACTAACACCTAATACTACACTACAATTAAATAAATTACCTAAATTGCATACAATTAAATACATTAAATACAATGATCTAAATTACAAAACAAACATTAAATTACACAAAATAAAAAACAAATTACAAGATATTTAAACTAATTACACATAATTTAATAGCCCTATCAAAATAAAAAAATCCCCCCCTAAAATAAAAAACCCTAGCCTAAACTAAACTACCAATAGCCCTTAAAAGATCCTTTTGCGGGGCATTGCCCCAAAGAAATCAGCTCTTTTACCTGAAAAAATACCAATCAGCTAATAGAATGTGAGCTCAATCCTATTGGCTGATTGGATCAGCCAATAAGATTGATGTTCAATCCTATTGGCTGATTGCATCAGCCAATAGGATTTTTTTCAACCTTAATTCTGATTGGCTGATAGAATTCTTGTAAACTGCTGGTGCAATTTCGCCCCCTGTCGCCGCTAGCAGTGGGTGTCAATCAACCCAATCGTATTCAATCGGGTTGATTTCTGTCCGGGGCCTCAGAGCAGGCGGACAAGTTATGGAGCAGCGGTCTTTAGACAGGGACATCAAGCTCCATATGAAGCTTGATAAATAGGCCCCACTGTCTGAGTCATCTATGCATAATAAGAGAGCTGTCTGCAACATATGAATAATATTGAGGCATGATATTTTTGCATATAACAAATTTTTTTACTTCTGTTTATTATTTTTCTGCAATGTGATTGTGTGTTCCCTTGAGCCCAGATTATTCACTTTTTATTCTGACACACTGTATATTAAGTTATATTATATGAGCCTCTGAGGCTGCTGACATCAATCCACCGGATCGAATACAATCGGGTTGATTGACACCCCTGCTAGCAGCCAATCTGCAGGGGGCAGCCTTGCACAAGCATATCGATGTCTGGTGCACATGATCGCTACAGCGGATAATGTCCGCCAGACAAATGATAAATCGGCCCCTATGTATGCATCATACAACTGTTTGGCGGTTTTCAGCAATTGTGGTGAAGGTTTCAGTATTTAAGTCTTATTCTTTTCACTTCACTTTGTCTGAGGAGGGGATTGTTTCTGCAAAAGGTCACGCTATTTAAGAAAGGAACACTCTGGTTCACTTTAAATCCAGATATTGATATTTATTTCTAATTAGATGTATGCAGATTTGACACCCTGAGAGTGCAATTTTTGGTGTATGTATGTATATATATATATATTATATTATATGCTCCATCTCAAACATGAAAGTTTAATTTTTACTTTATTGCACCTTTAGCAATGGAGTAGAATAGCGCTACTACAAAGCTTAAAATCTGCATTATACATGTTTATAAAGAATTGAAAACTTGTACATATTTTTCTGTTAATGTAAAATTTTTACTGAAGGTGACACTGAACCCTGGCAAATAAAATCATTAACTTGGTTAATTACTTCCAAAATATTCTTATACAGATGGTGAGTATTCACTAAATACATTTATTCTTTAGCCCTTGGAAAAATGAGTATTTTGAATGCACGTATCCTAGTTTATTTAAAAATAAATACATAAATAAATAAAAAGTGGGAAACAAAAATCAAACCCTAAGAACCATCTACTTTTTTAGTGCAATTACGTATAGTCTGCAGTTTTTACATAATACCACTAGGTGGCATTTGATGTCAGCTCCATTTTCTTGTGTGGTAAACATTATTTGCTGAGATGCTGTCTGATCTTTCATTTGTCATGCTCTTAGATCATATTGATAAAGTCATGCCATGTCTAATTTTCTGGAAATCCTTCTATTCTTATTTTTTCCCCCTTTAAATTGTAATGGAATACATATTTATGCTGATAAAGAGTTTAACTTGCTAGCAGGATAAGGACAGACAGGGATGGATAAATAGGAAAAAATACAGACAGACTTAGGGAGGGACAAAATAGGTTGATTGAAACAGAAAGAGACAGAGTAATGTAGGAATTCACAGGCATAGGGACAGACTGACAAACACAGAAATCTGCTGAAAGAAACAGTGGACTCCTTGTGCTAAGCACAGATAGGCACAGATAATCACTGGCAGGGGAAAATGGTGATAGAAACAGACTGGCACACACAGAAATCTACTGGCAGAAACAGACAGTTACTGAGATTGACCATCACAGATCGAGACACAAATCAACCAAGATAGTGATAGTGATTCTTATGAACAAATAGTAAAAGGGAACAAAGATGATCAGGGGCAAACAGACAGGTATAGACATAGTCATAGGCTGAGATGAGGCCGATGAGAACTAGTGAAATCAGAGAGGGAATCAAAGGGAAACTGTACTTCAAATTATAAGCAAGTCATAGGAAAGAGCAACATTTAAACGTTGATATGTTTTGACTGAAAATATGAATTGAAAGTTAAATTTAAGATTAAATTAATATAACGGTATCAATAGTTTACATTGTACTACAGCCAAGTACTAAAGCTCAATGATCATTAGCCAATAAACATTAGTAGGAAGTGCTTATCAGCCAATAAGAATTAGAAGTACAAAACTAAAACAGCTACATTAGCTACAATTTAACAGGACATTAACATCATTTTTTAATTTCTGCATCACAAATTATTCACTTTGTTACAAAAGATGAGCAGGCTTGATTAACATTTTAAAAGCTTCTTAACCTGTCATTGCTTCTGCAGTTTTTTTGACTATGGCAGCAAGTTCACATAAGCAAGCCTACCCCACATTTTTAAGAAGCTAAAGCCAATTCCTTTTTTTTCTCTGCCACCTCAGAAGTCGCAAGATCAATCACCTCGACATTCAATCTTCAGGGTGATTGACATGCCCTGCTCCAACGCAATTGGCTGTGCCGGAGCAGGGAGTGGCATTGCACAAGAATCATCTTGTGCAATGTTAAATATCACCGTGCAATGTAAACTCACAAGTGGCAATTGTAGGTGGACAGGTTCACTTCTTGTGAGTCTATCTGCCTGCAAAGATGGTAAATTTACCCCAAAGGTACATAAATGTAACCAATTTTAAAATAAGTATGTAGTGGCATATAGAGATGTAATGTAGCAAAGCTATTGATAGTGATAGGCAGTGACATATAGTGGCTGACAAGAATGGTATAAGCTTGTCTGGGTCTGGAAGGTAAACACTTTTAGACCTCACCGCACCAGTATGTCTCACTAAAAAAAAAAAAAAAAGTCCTTGCTAGTAGCCAGCTGCTTTCCATAGAAAATAATAACTTGCTGTATGACTAAGGGTGGTGAGGTTTTATATGGCTATATGCATCATGTCTAAAATCAATCCTATTGAAGAGAATACAAATCAAAAAAGCAATATTGCTAGTTCTTTTTAGTCCTTGTTCTTGTCTAGATTTTTATATAGTTTTTTTTATAGGTTTAGTAATTTAGCTTGAAACTTCAAGACAATCTCACAAAGACAGGCATTGTGAGACAATTCTGCAGAGATAATAGTTTTAATGATTACATTGAAATCTGCAAGAACACTTAGAATATGATAAAAAATGTTCTTGTCAAGTCCTTTCACGGACACTGAAAGATCTATTTTACAGACAATCCTGAGAATCCTGCAGATATAAAACGTAATGAATACACTGAAATCTGCAAGAACACTTAAAACATACTTTAAGGGGTGTTTCTGTCCTGTTCACTGGCACTGCAATATACATTATACACAGAAATAATAGCAAACACATTTGTTTTGTTTTGTACCTTCCCAAATACAATGTACAAAAAGTCTAAAAAGTTCCATTTACTTTATTACCTTTCTTGATGAGAAAATAAACAAATACAGCACAAAAGTTAGTAGAAATTTGTGCTGTATTTCAGCTAGATTACAAATTTTGTGTTATGGTGCTGTACGGCTATACAGCTGAAAGATTGGCCATTGCTAGTGGAATGGCAGGTCTCCTGTACAAGTTGTGGCACTATAACTATACTTCAAGCGTTTTAGCCTGTAACGCAGCGATCCATTCCACACTCAAAAAAATATGTTTGAGTGAGGGATTTTCCATAGCGCCGTATTACAAGTTGTTCGGGCAGGCTATAACGCTAGCATTATAGCTTATACCGCCACAATCCATTCCGCGATCTGAGACCAGTAGTTACGGATTTTGCAAAACTCGCAACTAAAATGTTACAAAGTACAATAGCACCCATAAACTACCTATTAACCTCTAAACCACCACCCTCCTACATCGCCAACACTAAATAAATCTAGTAACCCCTAAACTGCCGCCCCCCCACATCACCAACACTATAATAAAACTATTAACCCCTAAACCGCTGGCCCCCCACATCACCAACACTATAATAAAACTAATAACCCCTAAACTGCCGACCCCCCACCTCGATACTAATATTACTAAACCTATTAACCCCTAAACCACTGGCCCCCCACATCGCAACACACTAAATTAAATTATTAACCCCTAAACCTAACACCCCCCTAACTTTAGATTAAATTTACAATATAACTATCTTTAAATAAATAAAAACTTACATGTGAAATTAAAAAACATAAGTTTAAACTATAAATTAAACTAACTTTACTATTTTAAATAAATAAAAGAAACGAAAAATAAAAAAAACTAACATTACAATATTATAAAATCTTAACACTACGAATAAAAAAAAAAATAAGATTACAAAAAATGATAAACGAAATTATTCAAAATAATAAAAATTACACCTAATCTAATAGAGTGCAAATGTAAAAAAAATATAGAGGACAGTGCTAAAAGGGGAAAGGTGCGTACACGCTCACTTCATGTAAGAACAATAGCCTAACAGAATTGTTCAGGACTTGGGTGCAAAAGTAGGAGTAAAGGAGCGCCTCAAAGTTAGGCTTAAGTATACTTAGGGGATAAATAATGCAGCAAGTGCAGTAACACTAGTATATGTGGGGTGAAAATATAATATTATATAGGGTTTAAGTGCAATATATTGCAACAATAGTTACTAAAGCGTAAATAAAGTTATACCATAAAACATTTAATATATTAGACCAAATTAAAAAAATAATATAAAAGACAGGGTACTTAGCTAACAGATAAAATTCTTACATAAAACAAATGAGAACAAATAAAAACAAATAAAGACAAACACGGATTGAATCGTGCCGTTAAACAAGATTGGCCAATCTGCAAGAGTCCCAAGAAAAATTATATATGTGCTCAGATCCCTAAAAAAGGGAATAGATAATAGAGTCCCAAAGTTAAATCTTGAACAGAATTGTATATGGAATCCAAAAAAATATCCAGGTGAAGCATCCACGGTGTGGGGAAATGATTGGATTCAAGGTATATTAGTGTCAAAAAAACAGTCCATATATAGACTAAGTGCAATCCAGGTGCTGGGATCCAAAGAAAAAATAATAAAGGAGCCTGTGAAAAAAAGAGAAAAAAATACTACACAAAACAATCAAATTAAAGTACTAACATAAGGAATGTGCTCACCGTTTTAAAACAAAAGTTCGGTCTGGTATGTCATTTACAACAGATGTCTACGCGTTTCAACCTACAACGAGGCCTTTATCAAGACTATCTTTTTTTCACAGGCTCCTTTATTATTTTTTCTTTGGATCCCAGCACCTGGATTGCACTTAGTCTATATATGGACTGTTTTTTTGAAACTAATATACCTTGGATCCAATAATTTCCCCACACCGTGAATACTTCACCTGGATATTTTTTTGGGATTCCATATACATTTCTGTTCAAGATTTGACTTTGGGACTCTATTTTCTATTCCCTTTTTTAGTGACTGAGCACATATATATTTTTTTGGGACTCTTGCAGATTGGCCAATCTTGTTTAACGGCACGATTCAATCCGTGTTTGTCTTTATTTGTTTTTATTTGTTCTCATTTGTTTTATGTAAGAATTTTATCTGTTACCTAAGTACCCTGTCTTTTATATTATTTTTTTAATTTGGTCTAATATATTAAATGTTTTATGGTATAACTTTATTTACGCTTTAGTAACTATTGTTGCAACTATTGTTGCAATATATTGCACTTAAAGGTTACATTACGAATAACAGCTACATAGTTACAACCCTATATAATATTATATTTTCCTCACCCTACGTATACTAGTTTTATTGCACTTGCTGCATTATTTATCCCCTAAGTATACCTAAGCCTCACTTTAAGGCGTTTCTTCACTCCTACTTTTGCACCTAATCTAATAGACCTATAAAAACAAAAAAGCCTCCCCAAAATAAAAACACCCCTAACCTAAAAATAAACTACCAATAGCCCTTAAAAGGGCCTTTTGTAGGACATTGCCCTAAGTTAAACAGCAATTTTACCTACAAAAAATTACAAAGTCCCCCCAACAGTAAAACTCCACACCCAACCAACCCCCTAAAAAAAACCTAAGCTACCCATTTGTATGGGCATTGCCCTTAAAAGGGCATTCAGCTCTTTTACTGCCCATCCTTAATCTTAAAAAAAACACCTAAAAAAAAACAAACAAAAAAACGAACACTAACCCCAGGAAATTGTCAGGGTTTCACCATGCTTTGTTTGCTTTTTGCTGTTGGCTGCCATTTTACTTACCTCTCTCACTGAATCTGATGCAGAGTTTGTAAGGCTGCTCACTCATCTGGGTGCCCTCTTATGGCATAACTGGTGAACATCATCAGTGTGAGACAGGTTGCAGTCCCAGGATTATGATGTCACATTTATTATTTAAAGGGGCTCTGTTCAATATGCTTTTGCCCTTGCATTGTCTCAGACTTGTTTGTTAGTTTCTGTGTTCCAGTTCCTGTGTATTACCTGGCTTGTCTGATGTCCCTTCTGATTCCTGATCCCTGGCTTGTTCCTGACTCTGCTGTTTTCCTAGTTCCTGATACTGGCTCCTCTGACTACTCACTTTGTCTCCTGACTCGGCTCGTCTGACTACCAGCTCTGACTTTGACTCCTGGCTTGTCTTTTGGCTTGTGGACTTTTTATTATTTTTTGTTATTAATAAAGGTGCGATTATTTTTGCACTTCACATCTCAGTCTGATTCCTGGTACCCTGACAGAAATCTACTCCTGAAGTCTGGACATCCATCTTCATCCAGGCGGCGAAAAGTCTTCATCCAGGTGGCGACATCTTGATCCATCTTCTATCTTCATCCCGGCGCGGAGCTGTGGAGGCACGGACATCCGGCGGTGATCTATGAAGAGGATCCCCCATGCTGGATTCCGTGCCACCAGCAAAGATGTTCTGTGTCTCCACAGCTCCGCGCCTCCACATCTCTGCACCCGGGATGAAGATATAAGATGCCCCCACGATGGATCAAGATATAGTCGCCTGGATGAAGACTTCTCGCCACCTGGATGAAGATGGATGTCCGGACTTCAGGAACCGTGAGTAGATTTCTGTCAGTGTACCAGGAATCAGACTGAGACGTGAAGTGCAAAAATAATCATACCTTTATTAATAACAAAAAATAATAAAAAGTCCACAAGCCAGGAGTCAAAGCCAGAGCTGTAAATGCCCATACAAATGCCCCTTTACGGGAAATGGGTAGCTTAGGTTTTTTTTTAGACTTAGGTTTTCTATTTTGGGAGGTTGGTTGGCTGGGGGGTTTTACTGTTGGGGGACTTTGTAATTTTTTGTAGGTAAAAGAGCTGTTTAACTTAGGGCAATGCCCTACAAAAGGCCCTGTTAAGGGCTATTGGTAGTTTATTGTTAGGTTAGGGGGTGTTTTTATTTTGGGGGGGCTTTTTTGTTTTTATAGGGCTATTAGATTAGGTGTAATGTTTATTATTTTGGATAATTTCGTTTATTTTTTGTAATCATAGATTTTTTTTTATTTTCTCTTAATATTAGTGTTTATTATTTTTTGTAATGTTAGTTTTTTTTTTTTTTTATCCATAGTGTTAGGATTTTATAATATTGTAATGTTAGTTTTATAGGTGTTTTTATTTTTTTATTTTTTTCTTTCATTTATTTAAAATAGTAATGTAAGTTTAATTTATAGCTTAAACTTAGGTTTTTTCAATTTTACAGGTAAATTTTTATTTAAAGATAGTTATAGTGCAAGTTTAATTTAAAGTTAGGGGTGTTAGGTTTAGGGGTTAATAGTTTAATTTAGTGTGTTGCAATGTGTGTGGCCGGTGGTTTAGGGGTTAATAGGTTTAGTTTATTAGTACCAATGTGGGGGGGCGGTTTAGGAGTTAATAGATTTAGTTTATTAGTACCGATGGGGGCGCGACGGTTTAAGGGTTAATATATTTAGTTTATTAGTACCGATGTGGGGGACTGGAGGTTTAAGGGCTAATAGATTTAGTTTATTAGTACCGATGTGGGGGGCCGGAGGTTTTGGGGTTAATCATTTTATTTAGTGTCGGCGATGTCTGGGAGCAGCGGATTAGGGGTATTTAGACTAGGGGTTTATGTTAGGGTGTTAGGTTTAAATATAACTTTATTTTTCCCATAGACATCAATGGGGTTGTGTTACGGAGATGGCCATTCCGCGATCGCAGGTGTTACTTTCTCCCAATTGATGTCTATGGGGGAAAGCGTGCACGAGCACCTAAACTCAGCCCTTGGCTTTTGTGTAGTATGGAGCTTATCGCACAATAACACACAGCACAAGGAGGTTTTTCAGTAACTTGTAATGGCAGCGCTATGAAAAGTGCGATAACGCTCATTTTTTTGTGTTCTTTACGCACACCCGGTTTAGCGCACAACTTGTAATCTAGCTGTTTGTTTTTGTCTCATCAAGAAAGGTAGTAAAGTTTCCATACTGAGAATATAAACCTACACTGTGTCAATGGAAAACTTTCCTTTAGGGGTCCAGATGAGAGATGTTAATCTTTTGTTGGATCTCACTGTTAGGGCTATTAGTCCACATATCTTTATTAAAACGTAAATTTATCAAGCTGCATCAGACGAATTCTTAAGCAGAGAACCTGCTTCCTACAATCAGCACTTGCGATGTACCATTGCCTGTCAATCATCCTATAACGAGCTTGGGGGGATTTATCTCCACCACCTCATATGAATATGCATCCCAGAATTTGCAAATACAGCTTGATAAAGTTTACCTTAAGTTAGGGATACTGATAATCAGACCAACACAAAAAGAAGGAGGACTATAAATAAACAAAGAAAGATGAAAATGGAAATAAAATCAGACAAAATGTCACAGCTAAATACAATGGCAAACACTCAAGAGCATATAGAAACAGAAAGGGGCAAAGTAGAAAGACAAAAAAAGGTAGACATAGATAGAGGGAAAATAGTAATAGATAGAATAAGAACATGAACAATAAATGTTAAGGTGTATTGACAAAGACAATCATTTGGAAATAAAGCTATGCAGTGCAGTGGTTTTGCTAAGACACCAAATAGCTCTGCGCTTTAGAAAGTAAAGCTTAGAACATACACACAGTCATTTACTCCTTTAGCCTTAGATTACAATAAGAAGTAGAAAGTGGTGAACTTCGAAAAATGAACAATACATCACCAAAAAGCAGTGACACTGCATGTAATTGTTGCTTATGTAGAGTTACTCCCTTCTTCAGGAACTTGATTGGAAAAGGAAGCCGCCATATCTGTAAAGAGAAGTTTCAGTGGTACCTATGCACCATTTGGCCTCAAGAATGTACAAGGTTTACACTAGTGAGGTGTGCTCTGTGATGAATATGCTAAGGAAAATTGTCTTGTTGTTGGTAAAAATGGCCTATGCTCAATGAACTTAGATACATAACTCTCTCTTTGTGTATACCTTTTGTATAAGTGATATGGCTGACTACTTGTTGTGTACCATGCTCTTCTGACAAATGCGCTCTATTTCCTGCTAAAAAGTTCTAATTGGTCCAATGCAAGGATTTAGCAGCTTGTGTAGTTAAGAGTTCATTAGGCTGAATACTACAGCTTAATGCTACAAAGAATTGTCATTGTGTGTCAGTTTTAAAGAGAGCTTAGCTAAGGGCAATTGGTTCTTAACAGACAGATTCCAGCAATTATTGTTTTGCTGTGGAGGGGTCCTGTTTTTTAGGTGAGAGTCCTGTATGCAGGGTCAAGTCCAATAGGAACGCATGGGAATGGAGTTCCTGCAATCTTTTTGCAGGTGGAACTAAGTTCTCCCTGGAAAGAGAACAGCAATGCTTCAGTAAACACTGCTACTGTTGGTGGGATAACAGTCTGGTTAGAGGGATAGTGAGATCCTCTTGTAATGGGCAGTAAAATACACTAAATGCAAGCCTGTCAGTGGTCCTGCTGTGTGATCACCACACACTGTGTGGAACAAAAGGTGCATACATTTCTGTGTGGCTTGCTCTGGGGTTATTTAGCCCACTTCAGCAGAAAAAGGACTATTGCACCTTAAGTGGGTGATACTCTGTGACAGTGGAGGAGTCTCAGTTCCAAAGGCAACCATTCAGCACTTCATTGGTTTCAATTTGCTTTCATTAACTAAAGTGTATAGATTATATACATATACATTCAGTGTGTGTGTATAAAACAATATTAATTGTAGGGGGGCAAAAGTCTTGGTGAGTTTTCACACTTTGTTTTGAAGGACTTGACCCATGTCTGGTGCCTATGTGACTACAGACTTAGGGCCCAATTTATTATCTGTCGGACAGACATGATCCGCTGTAGCGGATCATGTCCGCCTGACATCGCTGAATGCTGACAGCATACACTGTTGGAATTTAACATTGCACAAGCAGTTCTGGTGAACTAGAAACAACAACACAAAAGGAAAAAAGCAGCACTTCTGTTTAACAGACTGAGCTTCGTAAATAGCTACAGTGGGGCAAAAAAAGTATTTAATCAGCCACCAATTGTGCAAGTTCTCCCACTTAAGAAGATGAGAGAGGCCTGTAATTTTCATCATAGGTATACCTCAACTATGAGAGACAAAATGTGGAAACAAATCCAGACAATCACATTGTCTGAGTTGGAAAGAATTTATTTGCATATTATGGTGGAAAATAAGTATTTGGTCACCTACAAACTAGCAAGATTTCTGACTCTCGCAGACCCGTATCTTCTTCTTTAAGAGGCTCCTCTGTCCTCCACTCATTACCTGTATTAATGGCACCTGTTTAAACTTGTTATTGGTATAAAAGACACCTGTCCACAACCTCAAACAGTCACACTCCAAACTCCACTATGGTGAAGACCAAAGAGCTGTCGAATGACACCAGAAACAAAATTTTAGAACTGCACCAGGCTGGGAACATTGAATCTACAATAGGTAAGCAGTTTGGTGTGAAAAAAATCAACTGTGGGAGCAATAATTAGAAAATGGAAGACATACAAGACCACTGATAATCTCCCTCGATCTGGGGCTCCACGCAAGATCTCACCCCGTGGGGTCAAAATGATCACAAGAATGGTGAGCAAACATCCCAGAACCACACGGGGGGACCTAGTGAATGACCTGCAAAGAGCTGGGACCAACATAACAAAGGCTACTATCAGTAACACACTACGCCGTCAGGGACTCAGATCCTGCAGTGCCAGACGTGTCCCCCTGCTTAAGCCAGTACATGTCCGGGCCCATCTGAAGTATGCTAGAGAGCATTTGGATGATCCAGAAGCGGATTGGGAGAATGTGATATGGTCAGATGAAACCAAATTAGAACTGTTTGGTAGAAACACAACTCGTGTTTGGAGGAGAGAGAATGCTGAGTTGCAACCAAAGAACACCATACCTACTGTGAAGAATGGGGGTGGCAACATCATGCTTTGGGCTGTTTCTCTGCAAAGGGAACAGGACGACTGATCCGTGTACATGAAAGAATGAATGGGGCCATGTATCGTGAGATTTTGAGTGCAAACCTCCTTCCATCAGCAAGGGCATTGAAGATGAAACGTGGCTGGGTCTTTCAGCATGACAATGATCCCAAACACACCATCCGGGCAATGAAGGAGTGGCTTCGTAAGAAGCATTTCAAGGTCCTGGAGTGGCCTAGCCAGTCTCCAGATCTCAACCCCATAGAAAACCTTTGGAGGGAGTTGAAAGTCTGTGTTGCCCAGCGACAGCCCCAAAACATCACTGCTCTAGAGGAGATCTGCATGCAGGAATGGGCCAACATACCAGCAACAGTGTGTGACAACCTTGTGAAGACTTACAGAAAACGTTTGACCTTTGTCATTGCCAACAAAGGATATATAACAAAGTATTGAGATGACTTTTGATATTGACCAAATACTTATTTTCCACCATTATTTGCAAATAAATTCTTTCCAAATCAGACAATGGGATTGTCTGGATTTGTTTCCACATTTGTCTCTCATAGTTGAGGTATACCTATGATGAAAATTACAGGCCTCTCTCATCTTCTTAAGTGGGAGAACTTGCACAATTGGTGGCTGACTAAATATACTTTTTTGCCCCACTGTATATGGTATTTAATAGAGATAATATAGTATAAACCACTAACATTCAGTATTGCAAATACACAAATGAAATATGTATAAACAAAGTTAAAAAAAATAATAAAACAAGCTCAAAATGAGAAAGCCAAACATGTGTGCAATTGCTTAGCATTAAAGAGTGGAACATATAAATGCGGCAAAAAAGACTGTTGTATGTGTCCGTTAATTGACAGTACAATAGAGTCCACAACAAATTGGAATAGAATAAAAAAATGTGAGATTAAACATAGAACAACATGTAATTCCACATTTTCGTGTCTATCAATTAACCTGTTCATGTGGGATGATCTATATAGGATGCACTAAAAGAAAGATAAACAAAAGAGTATATGAACACCTTACCAATATAAAAAATGGAATGGAGGGACACAGTGTTTCCAATCATTGCAAAGTTAAACATTATAGCAGTAGTAAAGGTGTCAAAATCAAACTTTTAGAGTATATAGATAACAAAAGGAATGATTGTTTAGTTAGACTTAGACAGGCAGAGACTAGATGGATACACCCATTGGGTAGTATCTGCCCTAAGGGACTTAATATTGATATAGACTTGCAAGCCTTTATGTTGTAAACCCACTTGATTTCAAGAGATATACCAACTGAGGTGAAGTCAATATAAGATTGTTTTTTAGTATAATATTATATTATGTAATGCATTATGAATTGTACTTTCCTATGGTTTTCCTATATCTTTTCACATTTTCATATGCATACAAATTTTATGATCGTTGACTTGCTAGTTTTGAGGATTGACTTGGTGTTTTTACATGTATCAGAAATGATTGTTTATATATATATATCTCAATGGATTTTTTAGATATCTTAATCCATTTTTAAATAGATTGTTACTGTTTTTATATTTGTGTATAATATTTTTAAATTGCTGTACTATTGTTGCCAATTGGCTGAAACATAGTAACAATATGATGAATTTGTTTTTTGTATTCTAATGGAGCTCTGTACAATAGAAGTGTAACTGGGAAGGCATATTACCTGTTAGGGGCAGGACTAACTACAACCTAGTAAATTTAAAACCCCTTCCGTCACCAGTAAATATACACACTACAAGCTGTTGAAAAAGTCTGCCCAGGTGCAGATGAAACATGTCCAGGAGTATTATTTGCAGCAGTATACTCATAGCTGACTCATTACCCGGGGTGTTCTCCAGTTTGTGGCAAGAATTCCATAGCGGTGTCCACACAAAAGGACTGACAGCGATCCGGATTGACATCTAACGGAGATGTACAGCCGGGAGGGGTTGGAGCATATAAGTGCAACATTGAGGCCTGCTTGTTTATTTTATCGTGTAAGTGCAATTAGTATTGCCAGGTGTCTAAACTGATGTTGTGAGTCGCGGCTGCGTCTGTCCTTTTTTCGTATTTGTAGTTCTTTAAAGCATTCTCTCTAATGAGCTCTCATTGCTCAGTATTGTCAGTTACCAGTTGCTGTCAGGTTTACATTGAGCTCTGCCTCTGATCTTAAAACTGTTGCTGCTCTTGTGGATGCCATTTCCTATCCGATCTACCTCTACTGACACCTTCTGCTGATCTACAACCACAATGACTTATTTCAAGTCTGTTAGACCTTTTAGACTGTCTCCGCTGCATAGGCGGTTTGGTTTCCGTTTTTCCCTGTGCTCTGTGACGTCACCTCCATCGGGCAAATACCGGAAGCTTCCTTTTAGCCTGCTCCTTGGTAAGCGCTTCACCTTAAAACTGTTGCATACCCGATTGTATGCGATTGGGATGATTTATGTCTGAAGCCTCAGAGGAGTTGTACGAGTTAAGGAGCAGCAGTCTTAAGACTGCAGCTTCTTAACTCCTGTTTCCGGCGAGCCTGAAGGCTCATGCGGAAACAGGTGCATTAGGCACCATTCGGGCAATGGTAAATTGGCCCCTTAGGGTCAGACATTATAAAGCTCTAAGCTCAGATGACATTATCTAAAATGATCATCCAGCACTGTAAGATACCTCGCAATATCCTAGAAAGGCAAACTTTGTTATACCTCACTAAGTGGTTGTCCCTGAAGCTCTGGATGTGAAGGAGAGACAAGCACAGTACAATATAGCACTGCATGATTGGAGAGTTTTGTACTTTAATTTACATTAGACTTTACATTTTGTCCTTTACATTTTATCACATTTTATCACATTTAAGCTTTCTATTTTGTGTTTAATGCATTTAGATTTTGTATAAAGCAATGTATTATAGTATTTGAATGATTGTGGGCAAGATTACAAGTCACGTGTTATGAGTTTTCCACGCGTGATATGGTCTTTTCGCAATCAATTTCCATTGCGCAACTATAAAGTCTTTAAAAATCGCAATTGCGCACATTCGCCTTTTACGCAACAATCCTTTCCGCACTCAAAGAGCTGTAGTTAACAGTTTTGCGAAACATAAAAGTTTCATGAAACACTTAAAAAATACATTACAAAGTACACTTACACTCATATTAAAAGAATATACAAAGATAATCAGTGCGCCAATGATCAAATGACTACTGTGTGTACATATGTGTAAAGAGTGATAGACTAAATAGTGGCTATCAAATTACAAATGTTAAACAACTGGAACCAAAAGTGGAGGATCCTAAGTAGATAAATATAGATAAAATCTATAGATAATAACGTTTAAAATACAAAAAAACTATTTAACAAATAGTGCTTATAGCGATATAAATGCAAATTTGGAGTCAAAGAGTTGACACAATATTGTTGAGATATATGAATGAGACAGTCCCAAACAACATGTCCTATTGTGTTCAACTAATTACGGGATAGATTCCAGATCACGGGTGGCAAGCAGCTTCTTCAAACGATCCCTGTTGGTGACCCAGGGCGAGTGTCTAGATGGATAGTGAGATAAAAGTGGCGCCTTCTTTTATCTCACTATCCATCTACACTCATATTAACACTGTCTAATACAAATTATCTAAGCAGGAGATTTATGGATAGTCAAGCCTTTACAGTCCTCATCATTGAGAGGAATATTGGAGGTGCAATGACAGCCCCTATATGATATAACCCATCAAAGTACAACGTGGGGTGAATTCTGTCAATAAATTGAGCTTTAAGCCTGCTTGTTATTGTTTTCAACCTCCTTACTACCATTGCCTGGTAAGCATCATACAGCGATTTCTGTGTGATATGGTCCCAACTCTGTTCAACACTATCTACTGTTTTATTACTAGTACTGTCCTAACCCCCTTTTTTTTCTTGCCCTGCATTAGTTTGTCTCTATTGAGAGCGGCGGCTGCACTTATTGAATGTTAACTTGCTTAAAGGGACAGTCTACACCAGAACTTTTATTGTTTTAAAAGATAGATAAACCCTTTATTACCCATTTCCCAGTTTTGCATAACCAACGCAGTTATAATAATATACTTTTAACCTCTGTGATTATCTTGTATCTAAGCCTCTGCAAACTGCCCCTTTTTTCAGTTCTTTTGACAGACTTGCAGTCTAGCCAATCAGTGCCTGCTCTCAGATTACTTCACGTGCACGAGCACAGTGTTATCTATATGAAATATGTGAACTAACACCCTCTAGTGGTGAAAAACTGTTAAAATGCAATCTGAAAGAGGTGGGCTTCAAGGTCTAAGAAATTAGCATATGAACCTCCTAGGTTAAGCTTTCAACTAAGAATACCAAGAGAACAAAGCAAAATTGGTGATAAAAGTAAATTGGAAAATTGTTTAAAATTACATGCTCTATCTGAATCATGAAAGTTTATTTTGGCCTAGACTGTCCCTTTAAGATCAAATCATTGCTGCCAACTTGCTTCATTGGAGACACTTGCTCTTCTAAAATTGGGTTCCCATCAGATTTGTATGCTGGGGAGCAATTCACTTTGCTAGTGTGCTGCTGTAGATGATGCCTCAGCCACAAAAGGAGAAAATAAAAAACAAAACTATCCCCTAAAAAATTCAGTTCTCCTGGATGGATAGAGACAACATATAATATGTACTTTAATTACTTTACCTGCAAATTTGTACTGCAGTGTCTCACCATTAACACTTTCTTTTAAGTGTCCAAATTATACAGCTCTAACTCTCCCCACACAATTCCTTATGGAAGAATGCAAGGCTTTAACATTATCTGCTGGAGCATGCCTAGAATTAAATAAGCTGTTGTGATATCAGTTAAAATACAATGCCTGTGTTTCTGATGTTAAACACTGATAAGGGGGAGTGGATTGGTCTACTCCAGAAAGCACAGCTATGTAAGTTATTTTGCTTATTTTTGAAAATTATTTTAAAATACTTGCTGGCAATTTTTGTAAAAATTTTTATGCAAACTATTTTTTTTTTATAACTTTATTTATAAAAGATCCGAAACATGCATGACAAATCTAGTTTCAGTAATACAGATGTTATGTCATATACACAAAAGCCAGGTTTACATATAATGTAGTGTAAAATAAAAAATAGATGCTTAGGAAGGTTTACATGCATGCAATCGGAACTAAGTTTTTAGATTTTATACATAAAAATCTTAATAAACAAATAAAGGAAAAACTAATAACAAAAGGAAAATAGAATAACTAAAACAGTAACATTACTTAACCAGATCACCTCCGCCCCCCCCCCCATAAGCCAGCACCCAGGGAAGAGATCTCTGGAACTGTCAAATGGATCCTAGAAGAAAAAAAATTGTGTCTATGGTTTATGGTTGGGCCTGGCCGGAAGAGAGGCACCAATTGCCCTTAAGGTTTTCGCTCAAAATATACAGGCTGTTCCTAAATTGATAGATAACTCTATCCCTAACAACCTCTGGAAGGCATAGCAAGTAAGCCTCCCGTTTGTGGACAATTTTTTTATTTCTCTTTTCAGGATCTCCCCTTGTATCCGCCTGTTCAATTAACATCAGAACGTGTGTTTTCCTAAGTAGTTGTTGAAAGGGAAGAGATCCATCGCTCACCCATTCCTGTAAGATAATTTGTTTAGCTAGCATAAGGACCGTGGTTATAAAGATATCGGAAGTGAGTGTCCCATCCTTTGGTATTAAAAATATCACATGGTGTGCAGTAAGGTGTACCCTTTGCTTAGTTAATTTAGTTAGCCAGTATGAGATTTTATGCCAAAACCTCTACACCTTCCCATAACAAATTAATCCAGTCTGGAGAGTTGTATCTACACTTACTTACAAATGTCTTCTGCCCAAGGAACCCATTTAGCACGTAGGCCAGGTGTAATGTAAGATTGGTGCAAAAGTTTCATGTGAGATTCTCTCAGGTTTGCAGAGATTGTACATGAGTGTGCCTTTCTAAAGCTTGCAGTGATAAGGGCCAAGTCCACCTCTAAGTCTCTAAAGTGTGACCACTTCAACAGAATCCCCCTCAAAGCGGAGTCTTCAAAATGGCCAAGAATAAGAATGCAAACTATTTTTACTTAATTAGCCCTTTTAGAATATGTACAGATTTCAGCATATTTTATAGCACTTTAATGGATATTGTGACCATGCTAATTTGTGCTGGCATTACAAGCTGAAAGTTATAGTTTGTGCTCGAGCGAAAGCTGAAACTTGCGCTAGAATATTAAACAAGCCTTCAGACCTGCAGTAAACTGTAAGGCCAGCATTTATCATTTGCCAGATGGACAGTATTCATTGATGCAAACCTGTCTGCTCAGGATCGCAAAATGCAGGCAGCGTATTGCAGCAATACACTGTCAGTATTTAACATTGCACAAGTGTTTTCTTGTTTTACACTTATATATGCACTTAAATAAAAATATATAATTTTAATAATTAAACATTTTTAAAAGGGATATGACAAAGTGTTTAGCTAGATAGGGCTCCAATGTGTGTTTATATATATATATATATATATATACACACACAGGGAGTGCAGAATTATTAGGCAAGTTGTATTTTTGAGGATTAATTTTATTATTGAACAACAACCATGTTCTCAATGAACCCAAAAAACTCATTAATATCAAAGCTGAATAGTTTTGGAAGTAGTTTTTAGTTTGTTTTTAGTTATAGCTATTTTAGGGGGATATCTGTGTGTGCAGGTGACTATTACTGTGCATAATTATTAGGCAACTTAACAAAAAACAAAAATATACCCATTTCAATTATTTATTTTTACCAGTGAAACCAATATAACATCTCAACATTCACAAATATACATTTCTGACATTCAAAAACAAAACAAAAACAAATCAGTGACCAATATAGCCACCTTTCTTTGCAAGGACACTCAAAAGCCTGCCATCCATGGATTCTGTCAGTGTTTTGATCTGTTCACCATCAACATTGCGTGCAGCAGCAACCACAGCCTCCCAGACACTGTTCAGAGAGGTGTACTGTTTTCCCTCCTTGTAAATCTCACATTTGATGATGGACCACAGGTTCTCAATGGGGTTCAGATCAGGTGAACAAGGAGGCCATGTCATTAGATTTTCTTCTTTTATACCTTTTCTTGCCAGCCACGCTGTGGAGTACTTGGACGCGTGTGATGGAGCATTGTCCTGCATGAAAATCATGTTTTTCTTGAAGGATGCAGACTTCTTCCTGTACCACTGCTTGAAGAAGGTGTCTTCCAGAAACTGGCAGTAGGACTGGGAGTTGAGCTTGACTCCATCCTCAACCCAAAAAGGCCCCACAAGCTCATCTTTGATGATACCAGCCCAAACCAGTACTCCACCTCCACCTTGCTGGCGTCTGAGTCGGACTGGAGCTCTCTGCCCTTTACCAATCCAGCCACGGGCCCATCCATCTGGCCCATCAAGACTCACTCTCATTTCATCAGTCCATAAAACCTTAGAAAAATCAGTCTTGAGATATTTCTTGGCCCAGTCTTGACGTTTCAGCTTGTGTGTTGTTCAGTGGTGGTCGTCTTTCAGCCTTTCTTACCTTGGCCATGTCTCTGAGTATTGCACACCTTGTGCTTTTGGGCACTCCAGTGATGTTGCAGCTCTGAAATATGGCCAAACTGGTGGCAAGTGGCATCTTGGCAGCTGCAAGCTTGACTTTTCTCAGTTCATGGGCAGTTATTTTGCGCCTTGGTTTTTCCACACGCTTCTTGCGACCCTGTTGACTATTTTGAATGAAACGCTTGATTGTTCGATGATCACGCTTCAGAAGCTTTGCAATTTTAAGAGTGCTGCATCCCTCTGCAAGATATCTCACTAAGATATCTCACTATTTTTGACTTTTCTGAGCCTGTCAAGTCCTTCTTTTGACCCATTTTGCCAAAGGAAAGGAAGTTGCCTAATAATTATGCACACCTGATATAGGGTGTTGATGTCATTATACCACACCCCTTCTCATTACAGAGATGCACATCACCTAATATGCTTAATTGGTAGTAGGCTTTCGAGCCTATACAGCTTGGAGTAAGACAACATGCATAAAGAGGATGATGTGGTCAAAATACTCATTTGCCTAATAATTCTGCACTCCCTGTATATATATATATATATATATATATATATATATATATATATATATAGTCTTAATATGTGTGTATATATGTATATATTTATGTGCTTATATGTATAAATATGTATGTGCCAGGAAACAGAAAACAAAGCAAGGAGCACCAGCTGTTGATCTATTCACCTGGTGCTTGCTAGTCTTGCTAAAGTATGGTTTTACACGGCTGGTGCGCATAGCTTTGTTTTCTATTTCCTGAAGTATAACTGACCCGAGAGTGCAGCACAGCGGCAGCTACGGAGCCGTAACCAAGATGTTACTAACCCATTCCTTTACCTAATTGTCCGCACTGCCTGATTAACATCACCACCGACCAATTCTGGAATGGAGTCTGAAAGAGTGGTACTAGAATTGAGCGGATCGGAAGGCTCATACTGTTTGTTAGTGGGCTTCTACTGAGAAGGTATGTGCAATGCGCATTTGATTAACCACACATCATCTATACCCAAAGAATAGACAAACCATAATGGAGTGGGGGTAAGAAACTTACCTTGATTTGGTTGTATGTGGAGTGAGCTACTGGCTTATAAGGACTTGTGCTGTTTGTAAATAAGTTTCAAAGCATGAACATATTTGTTGGGCAAATATTTGTAAGTCCACACGTATGACAAATAGCCATGAGTCCTAAGTAAACAGTGCTTACACAGTGCTTTTGAATGTTTTAAATATGTATGTGCATGCATACATACATATATACACACACATACTGTATATATATATATATATATATATATATATACACGCATATATACACGGGTTAAAAGACAAATTTACCTGTAAAATAAAACCTAACCTAAGTTACACTAACACCCAACACTACACTATAATTAAATACATTAACTAAATTAAATACAATTACCTAAATTAAATTAAAATATCTAAAGTACAAAAAAACAAACACTAAATTACAGAAAATAATAAACAAATTACAGAAATTTAAACTAATTACACCTAATCTAATAGCCCTATTAAAATAAAAAAAGCCCCCCAAAATAAAAAAAAACCCTAGCCTAAACTAAACTACCAATAGCCCTTAAAAGGGCCTTTTGCGGGGCATTGCCCCAAAGTAATCAGCTCTTTTACCTGTAAAAAAAAATACAAACAACCCCCCCAACAGTAAAACCCACCACCCACACAACCAACCCCCCAAATAAAATACTAGCTAAAAAAAACAAAGCTCCCCATTGCCCTGAAAAGGGCATTTGGATGGGCATTGCCCTTAAAAGGGCAGTTAGCTCTTTTGCAAGCCCAAACCCCTAATCTAAAAAATAAACCCACCCAATACACCCTTAAAAAAACCTAACACTAACCCCCTGAAGATCAACTTACCGGGAGACGTCTTCATCCAAGTCGGGCAGAAGTGGTCCTCCAGATGGGCAGAAGTCTTCATCCAGACGGCATCTTCTATCTTCATCCATCCGGCGCGGAGCGGCTCCATCTTCAAGACATCCGTCGCGGAGCATCCTCTTCTTCCGATGACTAAAACAGAATGAAGGTACCTTTAAGTGATGTCATCCAAGATGGAATCCCTTAGATTCCGATTGGCTGATAGAATTCTATCAGCCAATCGGAATTAAGGTTGAAAAAATCCTATTGGCTGATGCAATCAGCCAATAGGATTGAGCTTGCATTCTATTGACTGATTGGAACAGCCAATAGAATGCGAGCTCAATCCTATTGGTTGATTGGATCAGCCAATAGGATTGAAGTTCAATCCTATTGGCTGATTGCATCAGCCAATAGGATTTTTTCAACCTTAATTCCGATTGGCTGATAGAATTCTATCAGCCAATCGGAATCTAAGGGACGCCATCTTGGATGACATCACTTAAAGGTACCTTCATTCTGTTTTAGTCATCGGAAGAAGTGGATGCTCCACGTCGGATGTCTTGAAGATGGAGCCGCTCCACCCCGGATGGATGAAGATAGAAGATGCCATCTGGATGAAGACTTCTGCCTGTTTGGAGGACCACTTCTGCCCGGCTTGGATGAAGACTTCTACCCGTCTGGAGGACCACTTCGCCCAGCTTGGATGAAGACGTCTCACGGTAAGTCGATTTTCAGGGGGTTAGTGTTAGGTTTTTTTAAGGGTGTATTGGGTGGGTTTATTTTTTAGATTAGGGGTTTGGGCTTGCAAAAGAGCTAACTGCCCTTTTAAGGGCAATGCCCATCCAAATATCCTTTTCAGGGCAATGGGGAGCTTACATTTTTTTAGTTAGTATTTTATTTGGGGGGTTGGTTGTGTGGGTGGTGGGTTTTACTATTGGGGGGGTTGTTTGTATTTTTTTTACAGGTAAAAGAGCTGATTACTTTGGGGCAATGCCCTGCAATAGGCCCTTTTAAGGGCTATTGGTAGTTTAGTTTAGGCTAGGGTTTTTTTTTATTTTGGGGGGCTTTTTATTTTAATAGGGCTATTAGATTAGGTGTAATTAGTTTAAATTTCTGTAATTTGTTTATTATTTTCTGTAATTTAGTGTTTTTTTTTTGTTCATTAGCTAATTTAATTTAGGTAATTGTATTTAATTTAGTTAATTTATTTAATTATAGTGTAGTGTTAGGTGTTAGTGTAGTGTAGTGTTATTTTACAGGTAAATTTGTATTTATTTTAGCTAGGTAGTTAGTAAATAGTTAATAACTATTTAGTAACTATTCTACCTAGTTAAAATAAATACAAACTTGCCTGTAAAATAAAAATAAACCCTAAGCTAGCTACAATGTAACTATTAGTTATATTGTAGCTAGCATAGGGTTTATTTTACAGGTAAGTATTTAGTTTTAAATAGGAATAATTTAGTTAATTATAGTAATATTTATTTCGATTTATTTAAATTATATATATATATATTTTTTTTTTGTTGAAATAATTTTTTTATTGAAAATTCTACACAAAAGTACAAACAAGCGTACACAATACAGAGTAAAAAGACATTTTGCATTACAAGGTGAGTCATACACCACAAATATAAACAGAGGGTGCTGGAGCTAAGGTTCAGGAAGTCAATTATTATTATTAAGTACTCAGTCCATTATTGTAAGCTGTGAAAAGAATATACGAGTTATAACAATATTTTGTTTTATAATGCATTATCGATGGTAAGAAACATGGGCAAAAACACATCCATTCAGAAATAGGGGAGTGAATAAATCTAGAAAGCTAACAGTAATTGTCAGATACCATGGATCAGGGAAAGAGAGGAGGAGAGAGGAAGAAAAAAAAAAAAAAAAAAAAAAAAAAAGTGGAGGGGAGGGAAGAAAAAGGGAGGGAGGGTGGGAAGGGAGAGAGAGGGAAGAAAGAGATGGAGAGGAAAGGAAGTGGCCAGGAGTGGGCTGGAGTATCCTTAGGACTAATATAGGGGGGGGAAGCTAGAGACTGTATCTGGTAGGGTATTATCTAAGAGACTTCCATTGATCCCAAATCTGTGAATGTAATAGGGTTTTGTTGTTCTGAGTGAAAATCGGGAGCTCCATAAGCTCAAGGTATGTCATTATCTTAGTAACTTCGCTCCACACTGGGGTGGTTTTTTGTTTCCATAATCTAGCTATTGTCAATTTTGCTGCCATAAGCATATACACGCTGAGAAAGTCCCCGGCGTTTGTCAGCGTTTTGATGTGAAGGTGAAATAGTAAGGTCTTTGGGGAGGCCTCTAGAGAAGGATCTAAAATCTTCAGTTTGTACACTATTTCATGCCAGAATGGTTTTAACGTAGGGCACTCCCACCATATATGAGAAGGCGTACCCACAGAACCACAATCCCTCCAGCAAAGGGGGGGAATTAACCGGGGAGATTTTGAAAAGCCTGAGGGGGGTGAGGTGCCACTGGAGACATACTTTGATGTACAATTCTAACAGAGTAATGCAATGTAGGGCCTGTCTGGTAAGCAAAATGGCCCTGGACCACTCATCCTGCTCAGCATTGAAATTAAGGGATCTCTCCCATGCGGTTATGTAAGCTGACTTATTAAAGATTGGGGGGTTCAGCAGGTCCTTATATGAGGTTGCAAGTGCATGTGGGACTTTAACACCTGCTAGCCATCTTTTCTCCCATGTAGTAGGTTCTCTTGGTGGGGAATTCAAGAAACCCCAAGATTTTAGGAGGCTACGCACTCTCCAGAATTCGAAGCGCAAAAGAGGAGGGGGATTATAAGTGGAACTGAATTGTACTAACGATATCAAGCGACCCTCGGGAAATAGGTCAGCAATACGAATTATACCGTGCTCTTCCCAGAGAGAAGGGTGAGAGTCTCGAAGAGCCAATAGTAAACCTGAGAAAGAGTGAATAGGCGACGGGTGATGTGCTATCTGTGGTAAGGAGCGAATTCTGTCCCAGAAGCGGAGTGCATGTAGGATAAGTGGATTTTGGATCTTATAGTAGGTCCTAATGTGTTTTGGTAACCAAATAAGGTCTACCAGAAGGAGGGAATCGGGCAGGGTCGCCTGTTCCAAAATTTTCCATTTGCTCTGAGAGGCTTTAACATTCCAGGCAAGAATATGAGCTAATCTAGCGGCCTCGTGATAAAAGATTAAGTTGGGGGCGCCTGCGCCTCCACTCAAAAGTGGTTGCTGCATAATTCTTGTGGCCACCCTGGGGTGTTTGCCTCTCCAGACGAATCGATTGCATGTAGCTTGAAATTTACCAATAAGGGATTTAGGGATAGGAATGGGAAGGGCGCGGAACAGGTAAGTGAGCTTGGGAAGAAGGACCATCTTGAACGCGGCAATCCTACCTAGCCAAGATATGCAGGGGACATTCCATTTTTCAGCACAGTTTTGGAATTGACGCAAGAGAGGGTAAAAATTAGCCTCTATTACTGTGGAGATATTGCTAGACAGATAGACACCCAGGTGTTTGATCCTATGTTTAGACCAGTTAAATGGGTACATCTGCTTCAATTTTACAAATTCACTATCAGCTAAATTTATAGCATATGCATCTGTTTTGTTAACATTTAGCTTATAGAAGCTAATGTTGCCAAAGTTCTCAAGTAATGAGAAGAGGGCTGGGAGAGAGCCAGAAGGGTCTCCCAAGAAGATAGTCAGATCGTCTGCAAATAAGGCGGTCTTTTGAGAAACGCCTGCAACTTCAACTCCCTTAATATCCGGATGAATTCGAATAGCCTCCGCCAAGGGCTCCATGATCAGGGTGAAGATAAGAGGGGACAGTGGGCAGCCCTGCCTTGTTCCGTTGGAAACAGGAAAAGTTGACGAGTGAAAACCCAAGCCTCTGACTGAGGCCGAGGGTGCAGAGTATAGCGCAGCAACGCAAGAGTAAAATCGCGGAGGGAAGTCAAACCTTCTCAGGACCTCGAACATATATGTCCAGCCCACCCTGTCGAAGGCTTTTTCTGCATCAAGAGCCAGGGTTATACATGGTAAATTCGTTCTCCTGGCTTCTAAATGTATATTGAGTATTCGTCTGGTATTGTCTGGTCCTTCCCTACCTGGAGTAAAGCCAACCTGGTCCCAGTTGATTAATGAGGGGAGAATATGATTAAGCCTGCCAGCCAAAAGCTTGGCAAAGATTTTTATATCGGTATTGATTAATGAAATAGGGCGAAAGTTTTCACATATGTTAGGAGCTTTACCAGGCTTAGGGATAGTAATTATGGTAGCTTCTAGGAATTCAGCAGGGAATACGCTGTTATGTCTGGCTAGTGAGAACAATCTAGCAAGTAAAGGGGAAAGCAGCGGGAGAAATTTTTTGTAAAAAAGGGCGTTGTAACCATCTGGACCAGGGGCTTTGTGGTTTTTTAAAGAGTTTATGGTATCCTTAATTTCCTTTGGGCTAAAGGGGGAATCTAAGAAAGCTTTTTGTTCCTCCGACAGGGTGGGCAAAGACAGGGCGTCCAAGAACCTCTGAACCTGAGATGCCGAGGGCGGGGGATCTACAGAATGGTTTTCTAGATTGTACAAAGATGAGTAATAGCTAGCAAAAGCGTTACCTATGTCCGAGGGGAGGCGAACTGTACCCGCGGATGTCTTAATGTACGGGATTCGCGCCGCAGCTGTTCGCTGCCGCAGTTTATTTGCTAGTAGTCTGTCTGCTTTATTGCCCTTAGCGTAGAAGTTTTGTTTGAAATGTTGAATACGAGCCTGCATATGCCGTGATTCCACCTCCTCAATCTGGCTTTTAATCTCCTTAATTTGGGTTAGGATCTGGGGGTCCAATGTCAACATATGGGCGGCATTTAAGTCCCTTAGAGCTATGTGTAATTGGGCTAGGGAATTACCAGTTAGCTGAACTGGAGAGTGGTCCGACCATGCACTGCCAGGCATATGTATAGACTGGATGCGGTCTAGTAAATGGGGTTCGCAAAAGACATAATCAATTCTTGTGTAAGTATTATGGACGGGAGAATAATAGGAATAGTCTCTAGAAGAGGGATGGTGGGAGCGCCACGCATCAAACAAGTTATATTGGGCTATGAGATTGTTAAATTGCTTAGCCTTCCTATATAGAGAGGGATCGCAAGGTTTAAACTGTTGTGATCGCCTATCAAATACAGTATCCAAAATCATGTTAAAATCACCTGCGAGTAATAAATTGTGTGTTTTATGTGTATGTAGTAGTCTTAAAAATTTACGAAGTGCTTGAATTTGCCTAGAATTTGGGCCGTAATAGTTTGCTAGAGTGTATAAAACACCGTCAATTTTGCAATTAATAATTAGGTATCTGCCCTGGGGATCCCTAAATACTTCCAATTGTTCATACAGTAAATTCTTATGGAACATGATCGCCACTCCTCTCGACTTTCCCGTGAAGGAAGCTGTTTCTATTACTGGAAATTTTTTGGAGCTGAGGGGTATGGGTGACCCAGCAACCCAATGCGTCTCTTGCAAAAATGCGATTTGCGTCCTTGAGTGGGCTAGGTGACCTAACAGCCTACTTCTCTTATTTGTAGTGTTAAGCCCCCTAGTGTTATGGGAGGTGCAAGTGAGTGCCATTTTTATGGGGTATGCTCCTGGGGGAGGATAAGACAGGAAAATAGGGAGCAGGGGAAAAAGAAAGGGAAAAGAGGGAAGGAGGGTAGGGAGGGGAGAGGGGGAGAGGAGGAAGAAAAAAAAAAAAAAAAAGGGGGGGGGGAGGAGGGTAAGCTTAAGTCAGTATTAAAGGGAAGTTGGAGTGGATGGTATCAATTAGAGAGTTAGAACCGTTGTGGGTAAAAAGCTTATTCAGTATGCGGTAGGATAAGTTTTTATTTTATTTCTTTGGAGGAAAAACTCTAAGTGGGTGCGGTATTGACAAGAAAAACCTCTTATGTAGCCCCCCAACTAATGGGGGTACCTTAGTTAAGGGGGATGGGGGGGGATAATAGCTGGGGGGGAGGTGGGAGGTGTTAAAGTAAGTAATTGACACAACAGTAAATTACAATTAGAGGGTAGAGAAAATAATAGACTCTTGGAGCTCCAGAGGGGAGCAGGGGCAGTGACCTTAAAAAAAAAAGGAGGGCATAGTTATCCATTTTGCCTGTCCTAAAAAAGTGTTTAAAATGAAGGAGTGTAAAACACAGTGCCGCGTATTTATGTGGGAAATCACAGGAAAACAGACTGTGCTGGTCTGCAGATATGAGCAAGGAAAAACAGCATATCAATATACCAGTTGTTTTCCATAGAAAACACATAATGATGAGGAAACTAAATGGAACCAACAACAATTAACATTTTTTCTTTTTTTTTTTTCTCTTCTTTCTTTTTCTTTCTTTTTTTCCTTATAAAACACATAATAATGAGGTAACTATGTGGAACAATCAACAGTTCAAACATATAAACACATACGATTGACCTAATAAATCAAATGCTATACTAAGCTGTAAGATCTTCAAAATCTAAGTTAAGGGGACTGAGTATCTAGGCATCTAATAAATTGTAGAAGGGTTCTTTCAATTATTTCAAAGCTTTTACATCAGGAAGAGCTAGAGATACAAAATCTATATAGTTGAGGTGGATTCCCAAAAGTAGTTGGTGAAGTCTGAATTTGAGTATGAGTCCTTCGGACCAATAAATGTGCCATTAAAGGGATGCTCTACTAAACTTATTGTGCACAGTGAAAGTCAACAGAGGCACAGACAACTGCCTGTACCAGTTCCCAGATAGCATATTAACACCAATGTAAAATGGTCTACTCTAGGTATACAAGGGCAAGCTCGTATACATGTTACCTGGTACACAAAATTATAGACATAGATAAGAAATAAGAAATAAGGCCTAGTTCCCAGATCTGCACCCCTAAGTAGCAAGCCTTGTAAGACTATGTGTTTCATTAGCCATAGTGTAGATAACGGGTGTCAGTATGGTTTTGACCTGAAGGCCTAAGATGTGCAGTGTCTAACGTTACATAGCAGAGTGGTTATCTAAGGTATCAGAATATGTGAGAGATCTATTACAGGCAGGCCTCAGGGGTTGCAGCGATTGTGTGGAGCTGATTTTACCTTAAACCCATCTAGGAGAGAGATACTCTGTTGGCGGGGCAGGCTAGAGAATGAACATTATAACTTAGGTTAAATATTAGGAGTAACTGCTAGACAGCTAATGTTACTAAGACGTAGCTAAGGAGGGAAAAAGAAAGGCAGGTAAATAAACAGTTATGGCAACAATAAACAAATACTTATCAGTCCTTGGTCAATCGTACTGAGCAGGGGACTCTGATGTTCCCATGTCACCTGAGTATTAGTCCAGAGAAGGTGGTACACCTATAGGTAAGACAAAAATCTTTAGGAATCCGGAGAAGAAGTTCTCCTTCTTTGAGGAAAAGCGGACCATTCATCAGTGTCCTCTTGGGTATGAAAGCCTTTAAAACTTGGTGGTGGTCGAGTGGAAGATTTGGCTTTAGTGTCCTTTGATGTAGTCTGAGGCTCTGTTGAGGTGGTTCGAGGCTGCTGCTCCGGAAGGGTAACTGGCACGCTAGGCCGCGGCCAAGCCTCCGCTGTGGCTCTCAGTGTAGTGCGCTGGGAAGGGGGTTTATCTTTCTGTGAAGGTAGCAAGTTCCATAATTGCAAAAGTTCAAAACCCTTGTCTGCATTTAAGATCATGAACATCTGGTTGTTTCGGAAGACAAGTAACTTTATAGGGTAACCCCAGCGATACCTGATGTCATTATTTCTTAGAGCGGAAGTAATGTCCGTGAAGGTTTTTCTTTTTTGGAGTGTTCTCATAGATAAATCTGGGAATATCTGTATAGTTTTGAACTTATCTGGAAGTTTTATTGGTTTCTGGAAGTGTGCTCTTTGGATCCTTTCCTTGTAGGTGTAGTAATGTAGGCGGACAATAACGTCACGTGGTTGATCTTCTGAGAGGCCTTTAGGTTTTAATGAGTGATGGGCTCTGTCCATTAAATCTTCAGCCTCAGTGGTTTTAGGAGCAAGCAAGTGAAACAGTTCTTGTAGAAAAGGTTGTAAATCTGAGCTGGGGACAGACTCTGGCACACCCCGGATCCTGAGGTTGTTCCTCCATGATCTGTCTTCCATGTCAGCAATCTTATCGTCGATAACTTCAAAGTAGTCTGATAGACGCTGTGTGAAGCCTAAGATATTTGTCTGTTCAGTAGATAAATCTTCATATCTTCTTTCTAATGAATCAATACGCTCATTTGTAGATGAGATTTCTTTTTTAAGTTCAGCAGTGGAAGCTGATAACTGTGCTGTAAAGGAAGCATGATGTTTGTCTAACATTAGTTGTAGAGAGTCCATTATGAAGGATGGGGTGACCTCTGCATTTGTGATTTGCTGTATACCCTGCATGGCAGATAACATAAGATCAGAGGCCTCTGATCTAGGTGAATCTGGACAGTCTGTCTCATTAGGAGATCCTGAGCGGGTAGGACCAAAGTGGTCAATAACTGTTTTCTTTGGTAGATAGGGTTGCTTGTTGTTTTTCTTTCTGGCTGACTGAGACATGCTGCAGGAATCAGAGGTGTGGATATATATATGTATAAAAAAAAAGAAAAGAAAGGAAATATCTAGCTCTGATGTGCTGGGTAACTGTCGTGAGCAATCAGCTGTATGAAAGTATGCAGTGAGTTCATTAATGGTAGCACAGTAGAAGCAGCACTGTATGGGAGACAGGCAAAATTGGCTAGTAATTGTTTATTTCATTTTTGTGAGGAGTTGAGTAGGTCAGGAAGAGGGCTATAGACACAGGTTTCAGCTAACCCTTGGTGTGGTTAGACAGAGAAGCTGCAGTTAGTTAAAGACTTTGAGTCAACAGGATCACTGTCCCTGACACCCAGAGGTGTGAGATTATTGAGTGTTGCAGGCCCTTACATTAGGAACAGTGCTCAAGATAATATTAGAAGGGCAAAAATGTGATGGGTTTATTTATAATTCTTCAGCAGAATGTTGTCTCAATGAGTAGGAAATATTCTCTGCTTAGCGCAGCTGTGCTACAATCCCTGGGCAGATAGCTTAGAAGCAACCACGCTGGATAAAGAACCCACGTGGAAAAATTGCTGTAATGTCTTGCAGGTTAGTGATAGAAAATGAGACGGTGGTTAAATTTAGGTCAGCCGCATATAAAGCTTAGTGTGCCCACTCTGTATTACTTCGTTTGAAGGGTGAACTAGGGTCTCAAGGTAAACTGGTCAAATTAGTGTGTAACACTCAGAGCTGGATGCGCACTGACAGAGAAGGCTAAAATGGCGCCTTTGCGTCTCAGCTTAAGGAGCACTTGATGGCACTATAATTTAGATGTGAGTCCTCAAACTAGGTAGGCAACACTCTCTCGCCTTTAAAAGTGTGTGACAGTGGGGTATCTCACCTCAAGCCAGTGTCAGCCCGGTCGCCGCTCACCACTGCCGTTGCTGTCTTAATGCCAGGGAGATGTCCTCAGTGTCTTTGCGGTAGATTGCTGGATTGTGGCAGCTGTGCATCTAACTAGGCTCCGGAGCGGATCCCCGACCCTCCGGAGCTGGATGCGATGCTCTGTGAAGGTTGGTGCGGTGCCAAATTGGCGGTCACCGGTGAGGCCCGTTTGCAGAGTTCAGTAGCGCCTGCAGACCCCAGGGCTCTCAGGCTGATTAGTGTCTCAATAAAGTTCTGCGTGACCAGAGGGCTATCCCACTAAGGACAGGGCAGTTAGGGGATAGTAATGTACCCCTTTGTAGAGAAAAGGTCCCTTTATTGCAGATATTAAACAGCTTAAAGCTGATATCAATGGAGGAGCTCTGTAAAGGTGCGACTGCTGTGTGCGATGGTTGGCTCCGCCCCCTATTTAAATTATATTTAAGTTAGGGGGTGTTAGGGTTAGACTTAGGTTTTTGGGGTTAATAACTTTAATATAGTGGCAGCGACGTTGGGGGCGGCAGATTAGGGGTTAATAAATGTAGGTATGTGGCGACGATGTTAGGGATGGCAGATTAGGGTTTAATAATATTTAACTAATGTTTGAGAGGTGATAGTGCGGCGGTTTAGGGTTTAATATGTTTATTATAGTGGAGGCGACGTTGGGGGCGGCAGATTAGGGGTTAATAAGTGTAGGTAGGTGGCGGCGACATTGGGGGCGGCAGAGTAGGGGTTAATAAATATAATGTAGGTGTCGGCGACGTTGGGGGCAGCAGATTAGGGGTTCCTAAGTATAATATAGGTGGCGGTGGTGTCCGGAGTGGCAGATTAGGGGTTAATAATTATAATTTAGGTGTCAGTGATGTCGGGGGTGGCAGATTAGGGGTTAATAAGTGTAAGATTAGGGGTGTTTAGACTCGGGGTTCATGTTAGGGTGTTAGGTGTAGACATACATTTTATTTCCCCATAGGAATCAATGGGGCTGCGTTAGTGAGTTTTACGCTGGTTTTTGTAGGTGTTAGACTTTTTTTCAGCCGGCTCTCCCCGTTTATTCCTATGGGGAAATCGTGCACGAGCATGTTACACCAGCTCACCGCTGACTTAAGCAGCACTGGTATTGGAGTGCGGTAATGGGCAAAATTTTGCTCAACGCTCACTTCTTGTCTTTTAATGACGGGTTTGTAAAAACATGTAATACCAGAGCTGCATGTAAGTGAGCGTTGAGTGAAAACTACTCGTTAGCACCGCATAGTCTCTAATGCAAAACTCGTAATCTGGGCCAAAGTTTTTTAATATTTTTGGATAGAAATACTTGAAATTCCAATGTTCTTCACATAGAATTTTATTTTTTATTTTTCTGTATATCTTCATATAGATATATAGGTAAAGATATATAGTTTACAAATATATATATATATATATATATATATATATATATACAGGTATACCCCACTCATATATACAGGTATACCCCGCTCATACAGCGGATTAGGGACCGGAACCCTGCTGTAAAGGGAAAACCGCCTTAAAGTGAAACAAGGCAGTTTTAATGCTTTCCTTTCACTTGCCAGCATGTTTAAAGACTTGAAAACATGTTTGAACTAACATATATTAGGGGTGCAATAGTGCTACGTTTAGCTTAACACTAACACAGCACAGTATTCAATTAGTATTCAATAAATACTGTACCTGTAAAATAGTGACAATTATACACTATAGCACTGAGACACTGATTGCACTTTAATGATGTACTAAGCATAACAAAATGGTGCCAGTCACTTTTCTCACAATCTCACAATGATTACAGAACTGTTTCAAAATCCTTGGAGGTTGAACTTCAGCTACACAAAGCGCTGTATTAGCGAAGCACTAAAATGTGAAGCGCTGTAAAGTGAGGTATACCTGTATATATATATAGTTTAAAAAAATACCATTTTCTTCTATGTGAGGAACACTAGAATGTAAAGTATTCCTAACTCACTTAGGGGGATATTTATCAAAGAGTCAACTATGTTGCATTCACAGGCGTCACTACGATCGCCAAACATTGTGGCCGCGGATTTCAATACGATCTCCTTATTTATCAAAAAAGACGTCAAAAACATGCGCGTCAAGTATGGTGCGAAGAGCATCGGGATGTTGTTAACTAGCAGTCATCGATCTCGCGTCTATTCGGGTTTTTCAAAACTTAATTTATATCATTTGATTACTGTCCACGAACAAGACATTTCTCTTTAGCACATTATTGTATATAGTGTAAATGTATTCTTTTTCTGAGCAGGACTCATTGCGAATATAGCAAGTAGTGACATATTTGGGTCAAAGTGGAGAGGGAATTATTAGAATTCGCTTTAAGATTGGACATATATATTTTATTATGTAAGTATTTTAGACAGAGTGCACTCCAGATCGTGATCCACAACAGCCTTGGGTGCTATTCAAAATCAGTATAGCAAGCAAACATGAAGCACTCTTATATATTTTTCACTTTATTGTGAACGTTTTCGGGCATAAAATAGCCTGTCCTCAGACTTACAAAGTTACAAAACACTTACCACCAGCTTTGCTTAAATCCCATCACCAAACTAACGTGAACACGCTCTCCACGGTAGATGCGCATCCCAGATTTGAGTGACGTCATCATCCATGGCAACGTGAAAAAAACACTACAATATAAACAGATCAGAAGCGAAATTTGCATAAGACAGAAGAAGAGCAAAATACTAACAATATCCTGATAAGGCGCAATGTCCAAATCGGCGCTCATTGTGTACAGACAAAACTGGTTGCCATAGGAACCAAAGGAGCTTCAAGCCGTAATACCGGAAATGGTAACATCAGCACTCAATGAGGGGCGGGACAGCGCGGCTGTCAAGGCAACACATAAACATAAATAATAATAGGCATCCTAGCCAATGTAACATGCCAAATCACAGCGAGAGTATAAGCGATATTGGTCTATGCCAGAATTATTAGGCATATTGGACCAAAATTGGTCTCAAAATGTGATATGGCATATAACAAAAAGACATATCAAAGGATGTTTAAATGCATAAATACATAATTAACAAATTAGCCAGCGTAAATTAAGGAAAAAGATATCTAAATGCCCATTATTATGTGCAGATCAAAAGAGTCATTTGTCAAACCATAATCTATATCTTCTATCATAATCTTCGAATCGGCACATATTAGGGGGCAGGGTAACGCAGTTGCTAGGCAACCAAAAACAACAAGGAGCCAGAAACAGAATGATATACGATACAATATAATAATGCTGAAAACACGTCATGCAACAGAGAGAAATAAAGGCTTGAACTCACAGGATGCCAATTATCAGGCATTTTAAACCAACGAGAGTAGTGCTCTCTACTGTCCTACGGCGTCTGTCCAGAAAAACAGTCTAGATGTAAAAAGACAAATGTGAATCAAAAATAAGCAAGCAGATAACACAACAATATCCTGATAAGGTGCGGTGTCCAAATCGCCGCTCATAGTGTATCTAAATGCCCATTATTATGTGCAGATCAAAGGAATCATTTGTCAAACCATAGTCTATATCTTCTATCATGATCTTCGAATCGGCACATATTAGGGGGCAGGGCAACGCAGTTGCCAGGCAACCAAACACAACAAGAAGCCAGAAACAAAATGATAGAATAAAATACGATATAATAATGCTGAAAACACGTCATGCGACAGAGAGAAATAAAAGCTCGAACTCACAGGATGCCAAATATCAGGCATATTAAACCAACGAGAGTAGCGCTCTCTACTGTCATACAGCGTGTGTCCAGAAAAAGCAGTCTAGATGTAACAGGACTTAACTATAAATAATAACAAATGTCAATCATCAAAATAAGCAAGCAGATAACACAATTAATATCCAATGCAGCACAATAATATGGTGTAATAAACAGAATAGATCGTGAATCTCAAGCATATAAGTTGGGACTGAATAGATCATGGATCTAAAAAATATATAAGTTGGGACTGAATAGATTGTGGATCTCAAAAATACAGGTAGTTATAAAAACACCTGCCAATCCAATTGAGTGTTAAGCCCACTAGGGACAAGAGTATCTAACGGGAATGTCCATTTAGCTTCTTTTTGAAGAAGTATCCGATTTCTGTCCCCTCCTCTTGGCAGTGGTGGTACATGATCTATTGTCAGGGTTGACTGGAATCAAGAATCTAGGGAATATATGTATAGTGAGAGTTAAGGACCACAACTGCTAGGAAGTCACATATAAGTATATGTTGTTTTGCATAAGTGATTAGTATAAGAAACATATAGCTGAACCTGCGCAACAACCCTGTAGTACTCAGAATCACAGCATGACAATATTTAATCTAGAGGCATAGTTTGCAATTGCACCCTATAGCTGCCACATGTGTCAGGGTAAACATTGTGATAGAAAAATAGCAGCAGGGTAAATACAAGCCGACCCTGTGGGATAATGATTGGTGTGAAAATCCATATGGTATAACCACATCCAGTAGTGAGAATTATACGTATAGGTAAAGGCAGGCAGAGTCAAGCAGCCAAAAAGTGTTACTATGCAAGGGTAAGCAACTCCCCGAGAGCACCAGAGCAGCAAACAGATGACAGATAAGCGGCTTCAGTGCACTGAAAAAATACTGGCGGCCAAATACCAGCAGTAGCTCAGCGATACTGAGAGGGACTAAGCTTACCGAGGTAGAACGGGCGCTGCGACAGGCCAATTTCGGAGAGCGAGCAGGGCTTCAGGCCTGCTGCATGACGCAGAGAGGCGCAGCTGGCGGCTGACGTCACCAGCGTTCCGGTTCTGAGCGCAGGAGGCTGTCAAAGTGGGAGAGCGGAGACGCTGGCAGGGAACAGGAATCTGGTACAGAGGTAGGTAAAACCCTTGAGGCTGTATAGGAAGTGCAAGTGCAAGAAATCCATTAGACAGGAGAGCGGTCAGCACAACACAGAAGCACTTAGGGAATCCACTTGATAACTCAGGAACTGTAGGATGTGAACAGCGTTCACAAATAGCAAAGGCTCACAGTAGATCACAAACTGAATCTACAATACTAAGCAATGATATGAAACAAGGAGGAGCCTTTTATAGGGAGAGGAGTTTAAGTGCTGAAGGTCCTTAAAGGTTACAGTAGAAAGGCAGAGATAATGAAGTGGGTGCGGCTGATCCCTGACATCAATCATATGTGTACTTAATGTCCCCATCACTCTATGCTGTAATTCCGATTCGATTCGATTGCAGATCGGTGGTTCGCAGATCGGTGGTTCGCAATTCAAGTGCGAAGGTCGTCGGAAGTCTTACCCACATAATATAGCCCACAGATACAATGTAGGAGATATACAATATACGTGGTGGTACACGTAAGGCGAAACCTATGTTTAAAGGTTTTGCGTTTGTGTGGGTGGGTAAAGCTTGAACCGGTTATAAGACCTCCGCATGTCGTGCAACCTAAGCATTGAAAGACGCCAGGTTTCTTAATATCCAACCATGTCGACTGTCTGTAGCTGTGTATAGGGTCAGTTTTAATCAAAAGATCACGTAGAGATCTCGACCTCCTATATCCCACCCTAGGTGTTTCAGTTTTAAACAGAGGTAATGACTTGTCTGTGTCAAAGCATTGGATCATTTCAGTCAATTGTTCATCTCTAGTATCCACCTCAGAATTGTTCCTAACCACTCTTAATAGTTGGGATTTTAGAAAGGATACTGACATAAATGCTCTTTTACATTATACAAGCTGCCACCCTCCTGCTTTGAAAAAAGCACTGCCAAAATCCCAACTATTAAGAGTGGTTAGGAACAATTCTGAGGTGGATACTAGAGATGAACAATTGACTGAAATGATCCAATGCTTTGAGACAAGAAGTTATCCTCGACAACTATTGTCTGAACAATGTGAAGAGATATTGATGGGCCGTGACAAAGAATCCAAACAAGAGGCCAAAAGGATGACATTTGTGACTACATTCACTGGAGATAAGGGTCCACTTATGGATACCTTGAAACAACATTGGAAAATTATCAACACGGACAAGTCATTACCTCTGTTTAAAACCGAACCACCTAGGGTGGGATATAGGAGGTCGAGATCGCTACGTGATCTTTTGATTAAAACTGACCCTATACACAGCTACAGACAGTCGACATGGTTGGATAT